>NC_091230.1:12430286-12468594 GCF_040958095.1 Procambarus clarkii | reverse complement strand
CCCCCCCCCCCGATAAATACTGTTTCCTAATAGGAAGTCTTGAAACAATATTATATACATATTAAGTGTGAATAATTACTGCCACTCCTAAATTCTACCGAAAATAATATGGTATTTCATAGATATGTTCCGGCTCATGCGTTTCGGATAAACTGAAAATATAAAAACGGAAACCACGTACAAAAACGCAGTCAAATCATAACATAGAACGAAAAAGCAATGTAAAGGATCTGGGTGTACTCATGTCGGAAGACCTTACCTTTAAAGAACACAATAAAGTAGCCGTCACAACTGCTAAGAAAAATGACAGGTTGGATAATAAGAACCTTTCACACTAGAGATGCTATACCGATGATGATGCTCTTCAAGACGCTTGTGCTCTCTCTAGAGTGGAGTACTGCTGCACAATGACAGCCCCTTTCAAAGCTGGAGAAATTGCTGACCTGGAGAGCATGCAGAGATCCTTTACTGTTTGAATCCACTAAGTAAAACATCTAAACTATTGGGACCTACTAAAGAGCCTAAATCTGTATTCTCTTAAGCGCAGGCGGCAGAGATAAATAATAATTTACACATAGAAAATAGTAGAGGGGCTGGTCCCAAACCTGCACACAGAAATAACACTACATGAGACCAGAAGACATGGCAGGATGTGCAGAATACCACCGTTGAAAAGCAGAGGTGCAACAGGTAGTACTCTAAGAGAGAACTCTATCAACATCAGAGGTCCGAGACTGTTCAACACGCTTCCACTACACATAAGGGGCATAACTGGCCGACCCTCACAGTGTTCAAGAGAGAGAACTTGACAAACACCTCCAAAGGATACCTGATCAACCAGGCTGCTGCGAGCAGCCGCGTCCAACAGCCTGGTTGACCAGTCCAGCAACAAGGAGGCCTGGTCTCGACCGGGCCGTGGGAACATTGAGCCCCGAAATCATCGCTAGGTAACCGCAAGGTAAGGAACCCCCTCTCCCCCCAACTCCTACAACTCGTGCTCTGTTTAGGATAACGAAACTGGTTGTGCCCTCCTGCCTTCCAAAACCTCGTGCCCTGTGCCCCACGTCTTTGATAGCCTCGGCTTGGGCAGAAAAGCTTTTCCTCTTGGACAAATGGCGTCACCAAAGGGCATCCGATCCTCTCTCCAGATAACCTGACGGAAGATCTGAAACTTCTTAATGGTAGGTGATAACTATCCAGTCGCGTTGATAGACGCTTTGAGGGGTGCTGAATCTCCTCTCCTCCTCCGACCACCGGATAAGGAAGAGAAACGGTTGAAATCCTTAGCTTATGACCCCTCTGTAATTTTCTGATAAGATCCAAAACTATGGCAGTGGATTATATCTGAGAGTGATTGCATTTTACGGTACGATCCCATATAACCAAACATGGTACGCTTGGATTGTACCATGATTGGTACATGTACCATATGGTCCAATTCTTCTTGCATTTACCGGCTCTCTTTTTTTTCTTGTGCTTGAACGCTGCCTTAGACTTCTTTAAGCATAGAATTCATTACTTGAATTAATTGTTAAATTGTTTTGACTCGAAAATAATGCTCCTTGAACCTTCCTAATAGTGACGAAACTCTTTACTCTTGTACTTCTAACACAGGCGGATGTGAATCCATAACATGGTGGCAGGATAACCTATTCCTCTGTTGATATCCTCTTCTAGGAATTAGAAAATCCAGTCATACATGGATTCGACATGCTATCTTATCAACATATGTGGCCTGAGTCATATGTTAAAGAGTATTTGGTTCTTGTGGCAGATTTGTCGATTTTAAATAGCAATATTTTAGATTTTAGCAATATGGAAGTTGTAGTGAAGGACCTGGTGACTCTAGTGGGAGCCCTGAGGACAGAGTTGGACTCTCTGCGGGAGGAGGTGCGTCAGCTTAAAAAACAACGAGAAGTAACGAAGGAGGAGACCAGCAGTAAAGGGACCTCGTCTTGGAGAGTTGCGAAAGACAGGGGCCTTAAGAAGACTTTGATAAAGCCGCCTTCAAACGCCATAGCAACTTCAAATTTATTTGACGTTTTGGAGGACGAGTGCTGTGGAGAGACTGTGGATCGCGCAAAAGGGAAAGCAACGAAGAGAAAGGAAGCGCAGGCCTCTCAGAAAGTAAAGGAAGTACCTAAGCAAACATTAGTTGTGGGAGATTCCCAGATAAGGTATTTGGATAGAACGTTTTGTGCTAGAGATAGGGGGAACAGGTTAAGGGTTTGCTATCCCGGAGCTGGCATTGGTGATATTATAAACAACATGAATGATATTATGGCTGGTAATGGGAACAATCCCATTATTTGCATTAGCGTGGGAGGAAATGATGTTGGTCGAGTCAGGAGTGAGGAACTGATTCAGAGGTATAAAACAGCCATAGAGTTAGTTAGGAGCAAGGGAGGAATCCCGATCATATGTGGCATTCTTCCAAGAAAGGGAGTGGGAAATGAATGGATATCGAGGGCACTTGGTGTCAATTGCCGGCTGGAAAGATATTGCAAATCAAATGCAATATCTTTCATAGACAACTGGGAACACTTCTATGGAAGAAATAAAATGTATGCTCGTGATGGGGTGCATCTATCGAGAGCTGGGGTTGTTGCTGTTGCGAACTCGCTAGAAGAAGTGGTTAGAGGTGTTTGTTTGGGTTTAAACTGTTAGTAGATAGAGGTATGGGAATTGATTTGGAGGAAGGAGGTAATAAAAGTATGTGTTTGTGGGAGAAAGGAATTGGCAAAACGATCAGGGAAAGAGAAGGTCCGCAAAATAACAATTCACTTAGGGTATATTACACTAACAGTAGAAGTCTAAGAAATAAAATTAACGAATTAAATGCTCTTGTCTGCACAGAAAAAATAGATATTATTGCACTTACCGAAACGTGGATGAATGTAGAAAATAGAGAACTATTAGCTGAATATCAAATATATGGATTTAAACTATTTCACACAGATAGATATATTAGACGAGGAGGTGGAGTAGCCATATATGTTAGGGACAATTTGAAATGTAGTCTCAAAGAGGGAATCAAAAAAGAGCCACACACAGAAACTATTTGGATTGAATTAAACGAAAAAGCTAATAATATTATAATAGGAGTAATATATAGGCCACCAAATTTAGACAGAATGGAAGCAAAGCATCTATGGGATGAAATATCTAGAGCATCTAGATCTAACAGTATTTATGTCATGGGTGACTTTAATTTTAGCGGAATAAACTGGTTGAACAAAACAGGGAATAGTGAAGCAGAAGATTTTCTAGAATTAATTGACGATTGCTTTCTTACGCAACACATTAAGGAACCAACACGGGAAAATAATATTTTAGATTTAGTGTTAACTAACAGGGAAACGCAAATTAATGACATCGAAATAGGGAGTGAGCTAGGGAGCAGTGATCACAAAGAAATCAGATTTAGCATAGAATGGAATAGACCTGTAGGAGAAAATTCTGTTAAAGTGCCAGATTTTCGAAAAGCTGATTTTAATAGCCTAAGAAATTTTTTGGGTCAAATTGATTGGAAAGGCTTGGGTATGGGGTGTGGGCCGGTCTTGGAGCGAGACATGAACCCAGCGATAGGTGACTTAAATGGGGATTTCGATGTGGATTCAATATATAACTTATTTAAGAATATTCTAAACAAAGCACAGGAACGTAGTATACCATACAAATTGAATAGATCGTATACTAATGACCCAAAGTGGATAACAAAGAATTTGAAGAACCTTATAGGTAAAAAGAGAGCTTGGTACAAAAGGATTAAAAATGGGGAGGTCACTTTAGAACAGGAATTCGTACAACTGGTTAGAAATGTTAAAAAAGAGATAAGGAAAGCAAAAAGGAACTATGAAGTTCGCATAGCAGGGCAAGCAAAGACAAATCCTAAAGGGTTTTTTCAGTTATATCGTACTAAGACTAGGGAAAGGATAGGTCCATTAAAAACTGAGACAGGTCAAATAACAGATAGTGATGAAGAGATGAGTAGTATTTTTAATAAATATTTTGTATCTGTATTTACTAAAGAGGAACTTAACAATATGCCTTCAGCCGAACAAGTCTATGTGGGTGGGGACGAGGACAGGTTGACGAGTTTAGCAGTTACCAGGGAGGATGTTCTTAAACAAATAGTAAAACTCAAACCAAACAAATCCCCAGGGCCGGATGAAGTGTTTGCTAGGGTGCTTAAAGAATGCAAAGAGGAGCTTTGTGACCCACTGTCAACCATATTTAATAAATCAATAGAGTCAGGCAGAGTGCCAGAGTTTTGGAAAGTTGCTAATGTGATACCAGTTTTTAAGAAAGGAGATAGATCACTTGCGTCTAACTATCGACCAATTAGCCTAACGTCTATTGTGGGAAAGTTACTCGAATCTATAATAGCAAATAAAATTCGTCTTCATCTTGAAAAACATAAATTAATAATTGAGTCGCAACATGGTTTTATAAATGGCCGTTCATGTTTAACAAATTTGTTATCTTTTTATTCTAGCATTGTTGAGGCAGTTGATAGTGGTAAGGATTGCGATGTTGTATACCTTGACTTTAGCAAAGCTTTTGATACAGTGCCACATGAAAGACTGATTAAAAAAATAGAGTCTCATGGTATTGGGGGTGCTATATTAAGCTGGATTAGGGCATGGCTATACCAAAGGAAACAGAGAGTTAGTATAAATGGAATCAAGTCAGAGTGGGAAAATGTTGTAAGTGGAGTGCCTCAAGGCTCTGTCCTGGGACCTCTGTTGTTTATAATATATATAAATGATTTAGATTCAGGTTTGAGTAGCAACATTTGCAAATTTGCCGATGATACGAAAATCGGTAGGGAAATTAATTCGGAGGAGGACTCACTATCACTTCAAGTTGATCTAGATAGGGTTTTGAAATGGTCAAAGGATTGGCAGATGCAGTTTAATGCTGATAAATGTAAAGTTCTGAGGTTAGGTAATGATGATAGAGTTACAAGATACGAGCTAGATGGTGTTGTGATTGCGAAGTCGGATTGCGAAAGGGATCTGGGAGTTATGATTAGTAAGAATTTAAAACAAAAGGATCAATGCATAAATGTTCGTAATAAGGCAAATCGGACACTTGGATTTATTAATCGCAGCGTTAGTAACAAGACACCTGGTGTGGTTCTCAAGCTATATCTTGCTCTAGTTAGGCCCCATTTAGATTATGCAGTTCAGTTTTGGTCGCCATATTATAGAATGGATATAAATTCACTTGAACGTGTCCAGCGTAGGATGACTAAGTTAATTCCCCAAATTAGAAATCTTTCATATGAAGAAAGATTAACAAAGCTTAAGTTGCATTCACTGGAAAGGCGAAGAGTTAGGGGTGACATGATAGAGGTTTACAAGTGGATGAATGGACATAACCGGGGGGATATTAATAGGGTATTAAAAGTATCAACACAGGACAGAACACGAAACAATGGATATAAATTGGATAAGTTTAGATTTAGGAAAGACTTGGGTAAATACTGGTTCAGTAACAGGGTTGTTGATTTGTGGAACCAATTGCCGCGTAACATTGTGGAGGTGGGGTCCCTCGATTGTTTCAAGCACGGGTTGGACAAGTATATGAGTGGGATTGGGTGGTTATAGAATAGGAGCTGCCTCGTATGGGCCAATAGGCCTTCTGCAGTTACCTTTGTTCTTATGTTCTTATGTTCTTAAATCCGATCTTATAGTCCCAGGAAGCTCTCGTGTGTTCTCCTGGATCCTATTTTGCCGTCTTAGATCCTATTTTGCCGTCCTAGATCCTATTTTGCCGTCCTAGATCCTATTTTGTGGAATTTGAATTCTACCTCATCTTAGGTCCTATCTTATTGCACTTGAATCGTATAGAACGTGTTCGAGTTTCGTCACGGTTAAGACCCTTACACAGTGCTAGTTAATGTTGTTTGGATCCTGTCCCATGGTGATTGACGGTGCTGGGATCCTGTCCCATGATGAGTGACGGTGCTGGGATCCTGTCCCATGGTAAGTGACGGTACTGGGATCCTGTCCCATGGTGATTGACGGTAGCTGGGATCCTGTCCCATGGTGAGTGGCAGTACTGGGATACTGTCCCATGATGAGTGACGATCTAAGATCTCGGTTTACAATGTAAATATCTGCACCTGAAATCGAAATCAAATCAGACACTATTCACAAATAGTTTACATATTTACAAATGAATTTACACAAAACATTATTACATGATTGACACGAGTCGTAACAGTACCATAGCACGTAATCAATATAATTGTAAATTGCCTAATTTAGATTTAGAATATTTAGTAGGGATACAAGTCATTACAGCGCTGGCTGGAGTTTTCTAATGGTTTTCAGCCATTAGAAATACATAATACATAATACATAATACTAGATTCCAATATTGAGACTTGTTGCGATTCGGGCCTGATAAACGTACTCAGTAAATGTAAAACTAAACCGCCATGGTTGAGGAAAGATACACAGGTTTCGTAACTGAAATGGTAATTGTTTAGTGAATCCTGTCATAGGTCTCAGTGTAAGAATATGGTCAGAGACAAGGTGGAAGTGGATACGTTGTTTAGTGTTTAGGTGGCAATAGTGTAAGGGAAGACAGATGGCAACAGCAATAGTTGCATCGATCTATTGTCTCGGAGGGACCTTATGATAGACAGATCCATCCACAACCTCATACGGGCTCACCATAGCCCGTGCTACTTGGAACTTTGTTCCAGATAGCGAGTCTTTAACAACAGCAACAACCCGACCACGGAAGTAAGCCTGAATGAAGAGTGAGAGATGATGGAATATCGATCCATCCACAACCTCATACGGGCTCACCATAGCCCGTGCTACTTGGAACTTTGTTCCAGATAGCGAATCTTTAACAACAGCAACAACCCGACCACGGAAGTAAGCCTGAATGAAGAGTGAGAGATGATGGAATATCGATCCATCCACAACCTCATACGGGCTCACCATAGCCCGTGCTACATGGAACTTTGTTCCAGATAGCGAGTCTTTAAGAACAGCAACAACTCGACCACGGAAGTAAGCCTGAATGAAGAGTGAGAGATGATGGAATATCGATCCATCCACAACCTCATACGGGCTCACCATAGCCCGTGCTACATGGAACTTTGTTCCAGATAGCGAGTCTTTAAGAACAGCAACAACTCGACCACGGAAGTAAGCCTGAATGAAGAGTGAGAGATGATGGAATATCGATCCAGGATATGTATGACAGTCGCTCCATGAGCCACGAAGCCAAGACCTTCCAACACTGACGTTATCAAATGCTTCAAAATTCCAAAACTTGTCATGCATCGCAAATACGAGCTAAGTTGCATTCGTGAATTTAGAAAGGCTTTTGCAGAATTGGATCTCGTCAGTGAAGAGGTGGAAAGAATCACAGAGGATAAAGATATATAGAGATAAGTATCACAGAAGGAGCATATCCGCCGGGTTCGTATCCCTAAATCCAGGGATATAAACACACAAACAGCACATTCTGTCGGCCTGTGCTGCTTGCCCCGCTCATGTGTCAGGTAAGTTACGGGCTCACCATAGCCCGTGCTACTTCTGAATCTATAACAACAACAACACGTGCTCTCTGTGAGACATCTGCCGGAGACAGACGACGAACGCTCACAGAATATCTCTGACTTGCCTCGTCTCCACAGATACCATTGGAAGAGGATTTTCCCACCTGCCTCACTACTACTCAAGCGCCAGCTATTAGCTTCAACTGATAGCTTCAACTACGAGTTTTAGCTTTAGGTAGAGTATACGTCAAAATGCGACGTTCTATTAGGAGGAGAGGTTGGACGCTGACGTGTTGGGTTGGAAAAGTATTCCTATAAACTGAACTGTATCGGGTTGACGTTCGGGTTGAACTGTATCATTAGGTGAGTAAGTGCTGTGTTCACCCCTAGCCGAACACCCACACACACACACACACACACACACACACACACACACACACACACACACACACACACACACACACACACACACACACACACACACACATCTCACCCACACACACATCTCACCATCCACTATCCCTTAGTCCTCACCATCCACCACCACCTCTCAATCCTCACCATCCACCGCCACAAATAAAAATACCACGGTCCACGCACGTCAAACAGATCGAACACTTTTTGGTCTGGTTCCCCTCCAGTGTCATCTGACACCTGAAGCGACAGTTATTTAATTCTTGCATGGTTTCACGGGACCATTGGAGGTCACGGCTGTATGGGACTGTCTCTCCCCCGTGACGTGACACCACCACTATCTCGCGTCCAACAGCCCCTCCCCCTCCTCGATGAATTGCCATGAAACCTGTAATTAGGAATTTGGCTGATCTGAAATGTTATGTATATGTAGAAAATTAGGGGGTGGCCCAAGACGATAAAGAATACACAAGTGTTTAAAGCCCAACTGTCTGGGACATCAAGGTTTCAGAACCGATGTCTGTCTCTCCTATTAGTGAGAGGAGGTCGGAGGCAGGATACAGGGGTGTTGAGGGGTGTTTGGACCACGATAAATGCACGTGTCTGAGCTGAAGAGACAAATATGTTGTGATCATCCCAGTGAACTAAACGTCTCCATGTCTGAGTGAAGAGAAAACAGTGCATTGAAATAATGGTGAAAACAGTAAAGAGGATAAGCAAAACTGATGCTGTTAAAATGATATACATAATTGAGCCAAATATATGGCTGGAAAATATGTTGAGTGGCTTGAGTGTGTAGTGCTTGAGTGTGTGGTGCTTGAGTGTGAGGTGCTTGAGTGTGAGGTGCTTGAGTGTGTGGTGCTTGAGTGTGAGGTGCTTGAGTGGATGTCATTTGTGAAGGGTTTTGAGACCGTATCTTAGAGGCAAATTCAATCAAGAGTTTTAAGAAAGGGGAAAAGAGAGTTATTCCTTCAATCTCCAAATTGCTGAAATGTTGTGGGTTCGAGAGCTAGAGCTCCACCCGGACGTGTATATAGGTGAGTACACACACACACACACACACACACACACACACACACACACACACACACACACACACACACACACACACACACACACACAAACACACCGGTGGCTCCTTACTGCCGAAACTTGTTCCTGTGTTTATCTTGTTGACTGTTTGTCGTCTTTCTCGTGGCGATCAAACTTGTGTGTGTTTGCAGGAGTGTCTCCTCGTCGTGTTTGTAACATGTGTCTTTTCAAACACTTCCAGACGCAATGCAGCCATTTTGTCCAGCTTGGTGAATGTGTTTTTATTTTTTAAGTTACGGCCTTTAGTGGTTTCCACTCAAGGTAAGCTTCAAGCTTTTCTACTTGAGTTCAAGCTATTTTGTTTACCTCTTGATCTGTGTTTTTATGTCATGCTTCTTTAAGAGAATTTTGTGAGCATGCTTTAAGAATAACAAACAGCTGTGGTCGCTTTTTGTTTGTGTTTTTCTATTATTCGTATTGTTGGGTCATAGGAAACATGGATGTGTATATTGTCAGCTTGGTCCTAGTGTATTGACCCATGTGTGGTGTGGTGATAGTGTGCTGACCCATGTGTGGTGTGGTGATAGTGTATTGACCCATGTGTGGTGTGGTGATAGTGTGCTGACCCATGTGTGGTGTGGTGATAGTGTATTGACCCATGTGTGGTGTGGTGATAGTGTGCTGACCCATGTGTGGTGTGGTGATAGTGTATTGACCCATGTGTGGTGTGGTGATAGTGTATTGACCCATGTGTGGTGTGGTGATAGTGTATTGACCCATGTGTGGTGTGGTGATAGTGTGCTGACCTATGTGTGGTGTGGTGATAGTGTGCTGACCTACCTGTGGTGTGGTGATAGTGTATTGACCCATGTGTGGTGTGGTGATAGTGTATTGACCCATGTGTGGTGTGGTGATAGTGTATTGACCCATGTGTGGTGTGGTGATAGTGTATTGACCCATGTTTGGTGTGGTGATAGTGTATTGACCCATGTGTGGTGTGGTGATAGTGTATTGACCCATGTTTGGTGTGGTGATAGTGTATTGACCCATGTGTGGTGTGGTGATAGTGTATTGACCCATGTTTGGTGTGGTGATAGTGTATTGACCTACCTGTTGTGCTAAGGGGGACGGTGGTTGAGTTTGGAGGATTAATGAGAGCATTAAGAAGATGTGTGGTGGCTCATGTTGAAAGATGTTTAATCTGTATATTAATATCTGTTTAATATACAGATATTTAACCTGTATATTAAACCTGTGAGACGTTCAAAGGTTTAATGACGAACCTCTTTCCCTACCCATCAGTGTGCGTTCTTGCTGGATCTGTTGTGGTGCTCCAGTCTTCCATCTGGGGTGCTTCAGTCTTAAGTCTTGCCTCTGGGGTGCTTCAGTCTTGAGGCCTGAGTCTTTTCCTATAGCTCTCCAGACAGCGAAAGAGATCTGGAAAGGAAGAATTTGTACTGAAGGTTTGCTTTGTAAAGCAATCTTCAGCGACAATCCGGAAAGCACAGACTAAAAAATGCTGACAAAATTCAGAGGTCAAAAGCGATTGGATACACTAAGCTCCAAGATACAGTAGCGGCAAGTGCAGAATACAGCCACAGCTGCTACAAGATACAGAACTAGCAGGTGCAGAGTACAGAAGCAAGAGAGAGATACAAGATGTGGTGTATATATATAGTGTATAGTCACGGTTTATCAAAGAGAGAGAGAGGGAGAGGGAGAGAGAGGGAGAGAGAGAGAGAGGGAGAGGGAGAGAGAGAGAGAGAGAGAGGGAGAGAGAGAGAAGAGGGAAGTAGTGTAGATGGGAAGACACTGCTTACATACATTTAATATGGATACATGTATCTCTTCTCGTTTGTGTTCTCTCTCTCTCTGTCTCTCGCATATTGTCAACCCGTATCTCTCTCTCGTTTATCGTCTCTATCTCTCAGTTCCCTCTATTTGTCCTCCCTCCCTCCTTCTCTTTTTTCCAGTTTCCACTCCCCCTTTATCATCCTCTGGTCCTTGTTATCTCCTCGTTTTAATTCTTTGGTTGTCTCCTCGTGTCTCTTATCTTTCTCTTTATCGCTATTTCTTCTCTTCTGGCGTCTATCTTTCCCCGCCACTTTATTCCCCCTCCTCTTAGTCTCTTTTTACCTCTTCCTTCCTCCTTTATTTACTCGTTCTCACTCTTTCCTCCCAGCCTTTACTTTATCACTTTCTCTCTACCTATCCTCTTCGTATCTCCTCCCAAATTTACAATTTCATTTCCTTGCCTCCCTCCCTCTCTCTCTCTCTCTCTCTCTCTCTCTCTCTCTCTCTCTCTCTCTCTCTCTCTCTCTCTCTCTCTCTCTCTCTCTCTCTCTCTTTCTCTCTCTTTCTCTCTCTTTCTCTCTCTCTCTCTTTCTCTCTCTCTCTTTCTCTCTCTCTTTCTCTCTCTCTCTCTCTCTCTCTCTCTCTCTCTCTCTCTCTCTCTCTCTCTCTCTCTCTCTCTCTCTCTCTCTCTCTCTCTCTCTCTGTCTCTCTCTCTCTCTCTCTCTCTCTCTCTCTCTCTCTCTCTCTCTCTCTTCCCTCAACCTATCCTTGGCCCCAAAACCCTCCAAAGTGCCTTAAAGACGAATCCCTTTGTCACACACACAGATCGCACTAACGTGATGCATCAAATGAACAAATCCACAAATCCCGTGACGAGGATTCGAACCTGCGTCCAGGAGCATCCAGGTTCGGACGCAGGTTCGAATCCTCGTCACGGCCCTTGTGGATTTGTTCATTCCTTGGTCGTTGTGTCGATACCTGGAGGCCTTGGCGTATAGTACCACGGCGTTCCTATACGAGGATATATTACTATAGCGGGTTAAGACGGGGTGGGTAGGTGGGGGGGGAGGGAAGTATCTGGAGAAAGCGGCAAGCCAGTACAACTATAGTACTTGGAACGGATCAGGATAAGGGTTTAGGATGGGAAGGGGGGGGGGTAGAGGAAGGAATGGTGGCCAATCACTTGTGGATGGTCGGGGGGGGGGGGGTTGAACGCCGACCTGCATGAAGCGAGAACGTCACTCTACCGTCCTGGACAAGCGAACGGGGTTTGACGGGGGGGGGGGGGGGGGGACAGTTTAAGAGATTCACCATCCATTACGTTATCTTCCATATAGCTCACCCACTATTCTGCTATCGTGCTTGTGGGTATTATGCCATTCTCTTTCAAATTCAAGTCTAATTGTGCCATTAATGGTTCAACAATCATTATTTTGATCTCGCTGTGGCGCAACTACCATCATGTCTGTCTTCCTGTATGATTGTAATTAAAGACCTATTTCATTCCACCCACCATTTTTCTTGGTCTCTTTAGTGTGCGAATGAAGAACAGTAAGCCATTCTTGGTGTAGGCCGCGTGCCAATTTGCAGCCATAGTTGAGAGAGAGAGAGAACCAAATTCGTCGTCATTAACAGAGTTTGAGAGCCAATTTACTGGCATTCTTGTATTTTGAGACGGGGGCCAATTTCCAGCTCCCTTCTTCAGATCTGAAAACTAATTTGTCACCATTCTTGGTTGCCGGAGAGCCAATGTTGTGAGTCTTTGTTGACTGACATGTTACTGGGACTGTTGTGAGTCTTTGTTGACTGACATGTTACTGGGTCTGTTGTGAGTCTTTGTTGACTGACATGTTACTGGGTCTGTTGTGAGTCTTTGTTGACTGACATGTTACTGGGTCTGCTGTGAGTCTTTGTTGACTGACATGTTACTGGCTCTGTTGTGAGTCTTTGTTGACTGACATGTTACTGGGTCTGTTGTGAGTCTTTGTTGACTGACATGTTACTGGCTCTGTTGTGAGTCTTTGTTGACTGACATGTTACTGGCTCTGTTGTGAGTCTTTGTTGACTGACATGTTACTGGCTCTGTTGTGAGTCTTTGTTGACTGACATGTTACTGGGTCTGTTGTGAGTCTTTGTTGACTGACATGTTACTGGGTCTGTTGTGAGTCTTTGTTGACTGACATGTTACTGGGTCTGTTGTGAGTCATTGTTGACTGACATGTTACTGGGACTGTTGTGAGTCTTTGTTGACTGACATGTTACTGGGTCTGTTGTGAGTCTTTGTTGACTGACATGTTACTGGCTCTGTTGTGAGTCTTTGTTGACTGACATGTTACTGGGTCTGTTGTGAGTCTTTGTTGACTGACATGTTACTGGGTCTGTTGTGAGTCATTGTTGACTGACATGTTACTGGGACTGTTGTGAGTCTTTGTTGACTGACATGTTACTGGGTCTGTTGTGAGTCATTGTTGACTGACATGTTACTGGGACTGTTGTGAGTCTTTGTTGACTGACATGTTACTGGCTCTGTTGTGAGTCTTTGTTGACTGACATGTTACTGGCTCTGTTGTGAGTCTTTGTTGATGAGTGTGGTAGTACTTCCTCATGCTGGTGGCTCATGGTATTGGCTACGTCCTCATGCTGGTGGCTCATGGTATTGGCTACTTCCTCATGCTGCTGTCTCGTGGTATTGGCTACTTCCTCATGCTGCTGTCTCGTGGCATTGGCTACTTCCTCATGCTGCTGGCTCATGGTATTGGCTACTTGCTCATGCTGCTGGCATGAGGAGCTGTATTGGGTACTTCCTCATGCTGCTGTATCGTGGTATTGGCTACTTCCTTATGCTGCTGTATCGTGGTATTGGCTACTTCCTCATGCTGGTGGCTCGTGGTATTGGCTACTTCCTCATGCTGCTGTATCGTGGTATTGGCTACGTCCTCATGCTGCTGTATCGTGGTATTGGCTACTTCCTCATGCTTCTGTATCGTGGTATTGGCTACTTCCTCATGCTGCTGGCTCATGGTATTGACTACTTCCTCATGGTATTGACTACTTCCTCATGCTACTTCCTTATGGTATTGACTACTTCCTCATGCTACTTCCTCATGGTATTGACTATTTCCTCATGGTATTGACTACTTCCTCGTGCTACTTCCTCATGGTATTGACTACTTCCTCATGCTACTTCCTCATGGTATTGACTACTTCCTCATGCTACTTCCTCATGGTATTGACTACTTCCTCGTGCTACTTCCTCATGGTATTGGCTACTTCCTCATGCTACTTCCTCATGGTATTGACTACTTCCTCGTGCTACTTCCTCATGGTATTGACTACTTCCTCGTGCTACTTCCTCATGGTATTGACTACTTCCTCGTGCTACTTCCTCATGGTATTGACTACTTCCTCGTGCTACTTCCTCATGGTGATAGGTAACTTTTCTAACCAAAACGCTTACTTAAACTGACTAAATATATCCATGGAGGTTGAAAAAGTACTAAATTCAGATATATATAAGACGAATGTAATATTTAGCTATATAACTCAGGATGAGAAAGGTCTCATAATGAGCTTTTTTCATCATTGGTGATGGTCAAACTGGTCGCATCTGTGGGTACAAGGCAATCAGTGAGGACGGTGGAGCGAGTCTCGATTCATGCAGGTCGGCGTTCAATCCCCGACCGTCCCACAAGGGGTTGGGCACCATTCCTTACCCCTCGTCCCATCCCCAGGCCTTATCCTAGCCCCTTCACAATGTTATATAGTCGTAAATGCTTGGTGCTTACCTCTGATAACTCTCTCCCTCCATCTTAAAACAAATCTTAAAAAGCGGGAAAAACTTCCTATGTCTCACTATAAAATAAACAGCTTTCAATTTTCTGTTATATATCCAGTATAAGTTATATAAATGAATGTTGATAAAGCAGTCATATTTACTGTTGCCTATATTTAATTTTTCATGTACTGAATATCGTATCATAAGTGAGCTTCCCATATTCATTACCCAGTAGTTAATGACAGTGATTAAGCGTTAGATTAGTGGCGTAATTGTCTTGGGTGATTAAATAGAAAAGGCTCAAGTCTGTCCTCTTGTAATATGTGGCCACTGAATAAAGAATCGAATATGTGGCCACTTCAATAAACGGAATGATAACGTTATCTTGAGATGATTTCGGGGCTTAGCGTTCCCGCGGCCCGGTCCTCGACCAGGCCTTTTTGTTACACACCCCCAGGAAGCAGCCCGTAGCAGCTGTCTTTCTCCCAGGTACCTGTTTCCTGTTAGGTAACAGGACATTAGATTGAAAGAACCTTTTTGCCCATTTTTCTCCACCGGAGATCGAACCCGGAACCTCAGGACTACGAATCCGAAGTGCTGTCCACTCAACTGTCAGGCGTTCATGCAATCTTTGTATGTTAATCTTTCTTAATGCTGTAATGAACGTACTCTTTCCCGGCACGTAAACAACACATCAATTGTATTATAGAGAGGGAAGAGGGGCGCCAATTATACCACAAAGAGCATCAATTGTACCACAAAGAGCATCAATTGTACCACAAAGAGCATCAATTGTACCACAAAGAGCATCAATTGTACCACAAAGAGCATCAATTGTACCACAAAGAGCATCAATTGTACCACAAAGAGCATCAATTGTACCACAAAGAGCATCAATTGTACCACAAAGAGCATCAATTGTACCACAAAGAGCATCAATTATACCACAAAGAGCATCAATTGTACCACAAAGAGCATCAATTATACCACAAAGTGCATCAATTATACCACAAAGAGCATCAATTGTACCATAAAGAGCATCAATTGTACCACAAAGAGCATCAATTGTACCACAAAGAGCATCAATTGTACCACAAAGAGCATCAATTGTACCACAAAGAGCATCAATTGTACCACAAAGAGCATCAATTGTACCACAAAGAGCATCAATTGTACCACAAAGGGACACACTTTACGCCTCAAGAAAAGACCACTAATTGAACCAAAACGAAGATGCACGAATTGTCCAACAAAGAAAAGATCACAAACTACACCACAAAGGAGGGCTGCCAATTGTGCCACAGAGAATGGCCACCAATTACACCGCAAAGGATACCAATTACATTACGAAGGAAATGGGGGTTTTAAGTAGTTTCCTCGGCTTGGCGCCTTCCTTTCATAATTTCGCACTTGCAACGAAAGGGCAGCCAATTACACCACAAAGAATGAGCACCCAATTACACCACAAAGAATGAGCACCCAATTACACCACAAAGAATGAGCACGCAATTACACCACAAAGAATGAGCACCCAATTACACCACAAAGAATGAGCACCCAATTACACCACAAAGAATGAGCACCCAATTACACCACAAAGAATGAGCACCCAATTACACCACAAAGAATGAGCACCCAATTACACCACAAAGAATGAGCACCCAATTACACCACAAAGAATGAGCACCCAATTACACCACAAAGAATGAGCACCCAATTACACCACAAAGAATGAGTACCCAATTACACCACAAAGAATGAGCACCCAATTACACCACAAAGAATGAGCACCCAATTACACCACAAAGAATGAGCACCCATTTACACCACAAAGAATGAGCACCCAATTACACCACAAAGAATGAGCACCCAATTACATCACAAAGAATGAGCACCCAATTACACCACAGTATTGGGCAGCCAATTACACCACAAAGAGGAAGGCCACATTTTGCACCACAAAGAAAGGGGGCACCATTAAATCGTAGAGCTATTAGGATAGAGCTCAGTAATCTGCAATTAAACGTGACATAGCTAGTCCCGACAATCGCCATTAAAGCGTGACACCATTAGTTCCATCTTCAATAAGGGGTAAACACTGAAAATGACACTCTTTTTTATTTTCATTAATCCCATTAAGACGGAACACTATTATAAAGATTCACTATTTGCAGTATTAGAGCGCGTTCCCCCAATGAATGGGCGCTATTTGCAGTATTACGGGAGGACACCATTAGTCCCATTAGATGCTTTTGTTGTATTATGGCGGGACGATATTGGCCCCATTAGGACTCACGTTTTGTAATATTAGCGTCGCAGGCTATTATCCCCATTGAGACACTACTTTTCGTATAATAATAGGTCGTCATACACACCATTAGAACCCAATGCCGATAACCCCATTTAAATATACTGCAATAATGGCAAACCATTACCACATACACACACACAAGACGGAGAACCATCAGAAATAGAAACCATCATGAAGTATCCCCCATTTATAATTGGCACCATTATATTAGCTGTCCTATTTATAGTAGTAGTCACCCATCAGTCTCAGGAGACTGATGGATGGAGTGGCCTCACCAGGGTGTAAAGCCAGGGTTATCTTGAGGTTATCTTGAGATGATTTCGGGGCTTAGTGTCCCCGCGGCCCGGTCCTCGACCAGGCCTCCACCCCCAGGAAGCAGCTGGTAACAGCTGACTAACACCCAGGTACCTATTTTACTGCTATGTAACAGGGGCATAGGGTGAAAGAAACTCTGCCCATTGTTACTCGCCGGCGCCTGGGATCGAACCCAGGACCACAGGATCACAAGTCCAGTGTGCTGTCCGCTGGGCCGACCGGCTCCCCGGTAGGTAGGTTGATTCGGGGGAGAAGCTGTTACCCAGGCAGCAGGTCCTCCCCTACTCCACGGCGCTGAAAGTCTCCAATGGAAAGACAATGTCTCCTTTCTGTTTGTACCATTCTGTGTTACCCGTCCCCCTTCACAGACTTACTCAACAGACGGACATAACGTCCTCTGACAGGCAGAATTCTCTACACTAAACTTAGCTTCCTTGCAGAGAGGTATTCGTCTCAGGGATGTGTAGTAACTTGCTCACCGTGTGCGCTCGAAGGAGTATGAAATCTGCTAAATTGTTGACATTCCTTGATTCAAAACTTGATATTAAGGAGAGGGGGAAGGGTTGTGGGGGGTGGAAGATGGTGATATTCTTAACTCGACCGATGGAAGATTGTCTTGCTGGCAGTGCTGTATGTGGCAGGAGAAGAGAGTTTCTTATTAGGTGATATCTTGTGGAGTGATATCTACCTTTTTGTTAGCTGGATATCTTACGTTGGAAGGTATTTTTTTCTATCGTTTGTCAGGTTATCTTCATGAGTCTATCCTCAATGGCTTAAGGATGTCATCTTCTTATATTAAGAATTGAAAGAACGCGCTATCTTGTTTACTATTTTGATATATATATATATATATATATATATATATATATATATATATATATATATATATATATATATATATATATATATATATATATATATATATATAGAGAGAGAGAGAGAGAGAGAGGGTACCACCTCTGGTGCCAATGTGGGGACCCATAGCCTCGGAGAAGAAAATAAAAAGTATTCAGAGGAGACCTTGTGGTTTCTCACTGAACACTAATATTATCTTCTCCTACCACCCCCATTCTTTTGTATGTACACATATATATATTTACTTTATTTGAACTTTATATATTTACTTTATTTGAACTTTATATATATATATATATATATATATATATATATATATATATATATATTTATATATATATATATATATATATATATATATATATATATATATATATATATATATATATATATATAAACTGCTAAGAAGGAGCATTTCTTAAATCTTTAAGAAGGAGCCTCATACTAACATAACGCTCTGTGCAGATATCAACGACAAGGACGCTATCCTCTTGACGCGATAGCCTCCGGGGAGTGGACCCCTCTCAACCCAACTTAAAGTATTACGAGTAAGATATCTTCATAAGTCGATCTCATAAAACGAAAAGCTCCCTTCTCCCTTATATCCTTTCTTTGGTATCTTGCGTATCTTGATCCCACGGGTTATCTTGGCCATGTCTTGTCTTAGGGGGATTGCTTTGTCTGGGTTAATGTCTTGGCTGTCTCTTCCTTTTGTGCAGTCCTTTCTCTGGCTAATTCGCTATCATACTGACTCATCATGCTGTCTCATCATCATGCTGGTTCATCATGCTGTCTCTCATCAAGATAGCCTAAACTGTGGTTTTCCTTTTGGCTGTTAACCTGTATTGTGGGTTATGTACGTGATAATTGCAGTACTTTGAACATTGCGTTGCTCTACAGAGTAGTTGCTAGCTAGTTTACCAGTTTACAGAGTAGTTGCTAGCTACTTTACCAGTTTACAGAGTAGTTGCTAGCTAGTTTACCAGTTTACAGAGTAGTTGCTAGCTACTTTACCAGTTTACAGAGTAGTTGCTAGCTAGTTTGCCAGTTTACAGAGTAGTTGCTAGCTACTTTACCAGTTTACAGAGTAGTTGCTAGCTAGTTTGCCAGTTTACAGAGTAGTTGCTAGCTAGTTTGCCAGTTTACAGAGTAGTTGCTAGGTAGTTTGCCAGTTTACAGAGTAGATGCTAGCTAGTTTGCCAGTTTACAGAGTAGTTGCAAGCTAGTTTGCCGATTTACAGAGTAGTTACTTGCTAGTTTACATAGTTACTATCTAGTTTACAAAGTAGTTTCTTGCTAGTTTACATAGTTACTACCTAGTTTACAAAGTAGTTTCTTGCTAGTTTACATAGTTACTTGCTAGTTTACATAGATACTACCTAGTTTGCTAGTTTACATAGCTGTTGTTAGCAAGTTTTCCCCTGCCCGTCCTCCTAAGGTTTCTAAACGTCAGGAAACTGTCGTACTAAATTGCCCCTTATCCTAACCTGCCAGAGGACCCAAAACAGAAAACGGGATAATACGTCAGATTCGCGAACCGCTACCATTTTCTAGAACGACAATTTTTTGGGGGACCTTAGGTAGAGTATACGTCAAAAATGCGACGTTCTAGTAGGAGGAACGGGTTGAGTTAGAAGTGGTTGACTTTACGTTATCTTAGTTTGTGTTTTGCCTTGATATCTAAGTTGATATCTAAGTATTCAGCTGAAAATAACATGTGTTTTTTATACGTTATTTTATTCAGAGTAAATGAGATTCTTCAGGGCTCGCTTATGGCGATATTCCTCCTTATTGGCGCGATATTCCTCCTTATTGGCGCGATATTCCTCCTTATTGGCGCGATATTCCTCCTTATTGGCGCGATATTCCTCCTTATTGGCGCGATATTCCTCCTTATTGGCGCGATATTCCTCCTTATTGGCGCGATATTTCTCCTTATTGGCGCGATATTCCACCTTATTGGCGCGATATTCCTCCTTTTTGGTGCGATATTCCTCCTTATTGGTGCGATATTCCTCCTTTTTGGTGTGATATTCCTCCTTATTGGCGCGATATTCCTCCTTATTGGTGTGATATTCCTCCTTATTGGCGCGATATTCCTCCTTATTGGCGCGATATTCCTCCTTATTGGCGCGATATTCCTCCTTATTGGTGCGATATTCCTCCTTATTGGCGCGATATTCCTCCTTATTGGTGCGATATTCCTCCTTATTGGTGCGATATTCCTCCTTATTGGTGCGATATTCCTCCTTATTGGCGCGATATTCCTCCTTATTGGTGCGATATTCCTCCTTATTGGTGCGATATTCCTCCTTATTGGTGCGATATTCCTCCTTATTGGCGCGATATTCCTCCTTATTGGTGCGATATTCCTCCTTATTGGCGCGATATTCCTCCTTATTGGCGCGATATTCCTCCTTATTGGTGCGATATTCCTCCTTATTGGTACGATATTCCTCCTTATTGGTGCGATATTCCCCCTTATTGGTGCGATATTCCTCCTTATTGACGCGATATTTCCCCTTATTGGCTCATATTTTTGTTTTGTTTTGCATGTATTAAATAGTTTATTAATTCCGAAGCAGTACGATAATTCTAGTTTGTGATGGTTCAAAGCTCTCGTAAACAAAGCTGCCGTGATGAGGGGAAGATGTAAAGGTTTCGTATGGAGTTGTGGCCCTTCCGCCCCCCCCCCCCCTGGTGTTGGCATCAGTATTTAGCGTCATGCCATCTGAATAGCTTCATTATTGTGTCTTAAAATGATCGTTAACTTTATAACTTGTTCACGTGATATCTTGATATCGTGCTTGATGGTTAACTTCCCAACTTGCTAATTTCAGGACTTACTAACTTAGCTACCAATTTGGCGTCTTACGACCCGGCAAATTTGACAACTTACGAATTTGTTACTTCCTAAACTCTCCGTCCAGGACCCGCACTCTTTAGGGGAAAGTTGGGTCGCCGGGGGTCGAACCTGGTGGTGGTGGTGGGGGTGGTGGGTGGTTGTGTGGTGGTGGTGGGGGGTGGTAGTGGTGGTGTGTAGGTTGGTGGTGGCACTGGTGGAGATTGTGGTTACAGTGCTGCTGTAACCTATATATATATATATATATATATATATATATATATATATATATATATATATATATATATATATATATATATATATATATATATATATCCCCATCGCCAATAGTTCGATCCCCAGTAACGTACGTTTATTCTTACCTAAAAGCTTCAATTCTTTGCAGATATTCCTTCGTCTTGCAAGAAGGAATCAATTCAGCATTGCAAAACAGGTTGCACATGATTTATTTCTTAGAATTGTTAATACTTTTTCTTCCCTCGAGGCTAAATACCTTCTGTGTTGTCACTCTGTTCTCAAATATCTACGTTTTCTATGCATCGGACTCGATAAGGTTAGAGGGGGTTGCTTGGGGTTCGTTCGTTTCAGGTTAGGTTAGAAGGTTGGATTTGTTACGGAGTGGCAGAAGAGAATTAACAGGTTGGATCAATATTGCTCTATTAACCATGGTGGTGAGTAAAATTGTATGTTGTATTCTACAGTAGGATACATCAATCAGTACTACATTGAAGATAACACATACAATGAATCCTGACGACGTTTAAGTTCGTCCTGGACCATTATCAAGTGATTGTAATGGTTTAGAGGGACCATTATCAAGTGATTGTAATGGTTAAGAGGGACCATTATCAAGTGATTGTAATGGTTAAGAGGGACCATTATCAAGTGATTGTAATGGTTAAGAGGGACCATTATCAAGTGATTGTAATGGTCAAGAGGGACCATTATCAAGTGATTGTGATGGTCAAGGCGGACCATTATCAAGTGATTGTAATGGTCAAGAGGGACCATTATCAAGTGATTGTAATGGTCAAGACGGACCATTATCAAGTGATTGTAATGGTCAAGGCGGACCATTATCAAGTGATTGTAATGGTCAAGACGGACCATTATCAAGTGATTGTGATGGTCAAGGCGGACCATTATCAAGTGATTGTAATGGTCAAGAGGGACCATTATCAAGTGATTGTGATGGTCAAGAGGGACCATTATCAAGTGATTGTGATGGTCAAGGCGGACCATTATCAAGTGATTGTAATGGTCAAGACGGACCATTATCAAGTGATTGTGATGGTCAAGGCGGACCATTATCAAGTGATTGTAATGGTCAAGACGGACCATTATCAAGTGATTGTGATGGTCAAGACGGACCATTATCAAGTGATTGTAATGGTCAAGAGGGACCATTATCAAGTGATTGTAATGGTCAAGACGAACCAAAAAACTTTTCAATGCCTTGATTTTTTAGATTTGTGTGTTTGGTGTTTAAAGTTTTCAGTCACGCTGAAAAATTTTCAGGGGCCTGGTAGCCTGGTGGATAGCGCGCAGGACTCGTAATTCTGTGACGCGGGTTCGATTCCCGCACGAGGCAGAAACAAATGGGCAAAGTTTCTTTCACCCTGAGTGCCCCTGTTACCTAGCAGTAAATAGGTACCTGGGAGTTAGTCAGCTGTCACGGGCTGCTTCCTGGGGGTGGAGGCCTGGTCGAGGACCGGGCCGCGGGGACACTAAAGCCCCGAAATCATCTCAAGATAACCTCAAGATAGCTGTCACGGGCTGCTTCCTGGGGGTGGAGGCCTGGTCGAGGACCGGGCCGCGGGGACACACATCTCAAGATAACCTCAAGATACGCTATTGTGACTTAATGACGTACATTAACGATGTATCATATGCAATACTCGATTGATCTAGCAATGTAATTAATCTATACACAGAAATCACACTAACGTGAAGTATTAATGAGGAAAACGGTATATATGTGCCTGGATATACCCTGCAGCATAGGTTCGAATCCACATCACCGCTCCTCCGGATATTTTCAGGGCATTAATCTATTTTGTTGGTCTTTTCTGACACATTATTGCATCCACTTGTTACCATAATCACTCTCGCATCTTCTCCATTGATTGTTATTATTTTTGAGGTTCCATTAGCTCTCCATTTAATTCCTGCTTCCAGTATGTATTACTTTGAAACGATCTTCATTTAAATTATTTTGTGATGTAGTATTATGTAGTTTAAGTCAAACAACTCTGTCGCTCGAATTGTTTGACGTTTTGTCTTTCTTGTTTAGTGTCATTGGCGATTATTAAAGTTCATGATTATTTATCATTATGTATACGTATAAGAATAGTTAAATATCACAGTAACTCTTTTATATGCTTAAATTAATACATATACCAAGATAATTTTTTGTTCTAATGAACAGCGACGTTCATGCCTCGACCCGTACACCGTAGGCCTGGCAGAAATATATTTATTGCCCATAAAGAATATATAAAATAATTCATTACCTTCGTTATATGATTATCCAATAGCGACAGCAATTAACCTCGAGTGGGGGGGGGGGTCCCTTAGCTCCTCCTTAATGTTCCATCTGAGGTCTCGCGCCTGCTATTACAGGACCTATTCTGGCCGAGCGTCTTAGGAGATCATGTGAGCACAATGAGGACCCCAAGCTGTGACGAAGAGGAAAAAGTTGGGCTCCAGGAGCTGTTTGCACCACCTGGTGAGGAGCTGAGGAGGGGAGGGGGGAGGGAGGGGAGTCGGCTCTATCAAATGCTGTTCGTTATGGCGGTTATGGCGGTTATGACAGTTATGACAGTTATGGCAGTTATGGCGGTTATGGCGGTTATGGCGGTTATAGCGGTTATGACAGTTATGACAGTTATGACAGTTATGGCGGTTATGACAGTTATGACAGTTATGACAGTTATGACAGTTATGGCGGTTATGCCGGTTATGGCGGTTATGACAGTTATGGCAGTTATGGCGGTTATGACAGTTATGGCGGTTATGGCGGTTATGCCGGTTATGGCGGTTATGGCAGTTATGGCGGTTATGACAGTTATGGCAGTTATGACAGTTATGGCGGTTATGACAGTTATGACAGTTATGACAGTTATGGCGGTTATGACAGTTATGGCAGTTATGGCGGTTATGGCGGTTATGACAGTTATGGCGGTTATGACAGTTATGGCGGTTATGACAGTTATGGCAGTTATGGCGGTTATGGCAGTTATGACAGTTATGGCGGTTATGGTGGTTATGGCAGTTATGGCGGTTATGGCGGTTATGACAGTTATGACAGTTATGGCGGTTATGGCGGTTATGACAGTTATGGCAGTTATGGCGGTTATGGCGGTTATGGCGGTTATGACAGTTATGGCAGTTATGGCGGTTATGGCGGTTATGGCGGTTATGGCGGTTATGGCGGTTATGACAGTTATGACAGTTATGACAGTTATGACAGTTATGGCGGTTATGACAGTTATGGCGGTTTTGGCGGTTATGACACTTATGACAGTTATGGCGGTTATGGCGGTTATGACAGTTATGACAGTTATGACAGTTATGGCGGTTATGACAGTTATGGCAGTTATGGCGGTTATGGCGGTTATGACAGTTATGACAGTTATGACAGTTATGGCGGTTATGACAGATATGGCGGTTATGGCGGTTATGACAGTTATGGCGGTTATGACAGTTATGACAGTTATGGCGGTTATGGCGGTTATGGCGGTTATGACAGTTATGGCGGTTATGGCGGTTATGACACTTATGGCGGTTATGACAGTTATGGCGGTTATGACAGTTATGACAGTTATGGCGGTTATGGCGGTTATGACAATTATGGCGGTTATGCCAGTTATGGCGGTTATGACAGTTATGACAGTTATGACACTTATGACAGTTATGGCGGTTATGACAGTTATGACAGTTATGGCGGTTATGACAGTTATGGCGGTTATGGCGGTTATGGCGGTTATGACAGTTATGGCGGTTATGACGGTTATGGCGGTTATGACAGTTATGGCGGTTATGACACTTATGACAGTTATGGCGGTTATGACAGTTATGACAGTTATGGCGGTTATGACAGTTATGACAGTTATGGCGGTTATGACAGTTATGACGGTTATGACAGTTATGACAGTTATGGCGGTTATGACAGTTATGGGGGTTATGACAGTTATGGCGGTTATGGCGGTTATGCCGGTTATGGCAGTTATGGCGGTTATGACAGTTATGGCAGTTATGACAGTTATGGCGGTTATGACAGTTATGACAGTTATGACAGTTATGGCGGTTATGACAGTTATGGCAGTTATGGCGGTTATGGCGGTTATGGCGGTTATGACAGTTATGGCGGTTATGACAGTTATGGCGGTTATGACAGTTATGGCAGTTATGGCGGTTATGGCAGTTATGACAGTTATGGCGGTTATGGTGGTTATGGCAGTTATGGCGGTTATGACGGTTATGACAGTTATGACAGTTATGGCGGTTATGGCGGTTATGGCGGTTATGACAGTTATGGCAGTTATGGCGGTTATGGCGGTTATGGCGGTTATGGCAGTTATGGCGGTTATGGCGGTTATGACAGTTATGACAGTTATGACAGTTATGGCGGTTATGACAGTTATGGCAGTTATGGCGGTTATGGCGGTTATGACAGTTATGACAGTTATGGCGGTTATGACGGTTATGGCGGTTATGACAGTTATGACAGTTATGACAGTTATGGCGGTTATGACAGTTATGGCAGTTATGGCGGTTATGGCGGTTATGACAGTTATGACAGTTATGACAGTTATGACAGTTATGGCGGTTATGACAGTTATGGCGGTTATGGCGGTTATGACAGTTATGGCGGTTATGACAGTTATGACAGTTATGGCGGTTATGGTGGTTATGGCGGTTATGACAGTTATGGCGGTTATGGCGGTTTTGGCGGTTATGACACTTATGACAGTTATGACAGTTATGGCGGTTATGACAGTTATGGCGGTTATGACAGTTATGACAGTTATGGCGGTTATGGCGGTTATGGCGGTTATGAAAGTTATGGCGGTTATGACAGTTATGGCGGTTATGACAGTTATGACACTTATGACAGTTATGGCGGTTATGACAGTTATGACAGTTATGGCGGTTATGACAGTTATGGCGGTTATGGCGGTTATGACAGTTATGGCGGTTATGACGGTTATGGCGGTTATGACAGTTATGGCGGTTATGGCGGTTATGACACTTATGACAGTTATGGCGGTTATGACAGTTATGACAGTTATGGCGGTTATGACAGTTATGACAGTTATGGCGGTTATGACAGTTATGACGGTTATGACAGTTATGACAGTTATGGCGGTTATGACAGTTATGATAGTTATGACAGTTATGACAGTTATGGCGGTTATGACAGTTATGGCGGTTATGACAGTTATGGCGGTTATGACAGTTATGGCGGTTATGACAGTTATGGCGGTTATGACAGTTATGGCGGTTATGACAGTTATGGCGGTTATGGCGGTTATGACAGTTATGGCGGTTATGACGGTTATGGCGGTTATGACAGTTATGGCGGTTATGGCGGTTATGACACTTATGACAGTTATGGCGGTTATGACAGTTATGACAGTTATGGCGGTTATGACAGTTATGACAGTTATGGCGGTTATGACAGTTATGACGGTTATGACAGTTATGACAGTTATGGCGGTTATGACAGTTATGATAGTTATGACAGTTATGGCAGTTATGGCGGTTATGACAGTTATGGCGGTTATGACAGTTATGGCGGTTATGACAGTTATGGCAGTTATGGCGGTTATGACAGTTATGGCGGTTATGACAGTTATGGCAGTTATGGCGGTTATGACAGTTATGACGGTTATGGCGGTTATGACAGTTATGGCGGTTATGGCGGTTATGACACTTATGACAGTTATGGCGGTTATGACAGTTATGACAGTTATGGCGGTTATGACAGTTATGGCGGTTATGACAGTTATGACACTTATGACAGTTATGACGGTTATGGCGGTTATGGCGGTTATGACAGTTATGGCGGTTATGACACTTATGACAGTTATGACGGTTATGGCGGTTATGGCGGTTATGACAGTTATGGCGGTTATGACAGTTATGGCGGTTATGGCAGTTATGGCGGTTATGGCGGTTATGGCAGTTATGGCGGTTATGACGGTTATGGCGGTTATGGCGGTTATGACAGTTATGACAGTTATGGCGGTTATGACAGTTATGGCGGTTATGGCGGTTATGGCAGTTATGGCGGTTATGGCAGTTATGGCAGTTATGGCGGTTATGACAGTTATGACAGTTATGGCGGTTATGGCAGTTATGGCGGTTATGGCGGTTATGACAGTTATGGCGGTTATGACGGTTATGACAGTTATGGCGGTTATGGCGGTTATGGCGGTTATGGCGGTTATGACAGTTATGGCGGTTATGGCGGTTATGACAGTTATGACAGTTATGACAGTTATGACGGTTATGACAGTTATGACAGTTATGGCGGTTATGGCGGTTATGACAGTTATGACAGTTATGACAGTTATGACGGTTATGACAGTTATGACAGTTATGGCGGTTATGGCAGTTATGGCGGTTATGGCGGTTATGACAGTTATGGCGGTTATGACGGTTATGACAGTTATGGCGGTTATGGCGGTTATGGCGGTTATGGCGGTTATGACAGTTATGGCGGTTATGGCGGTTATGACAGTTATGACAGTTATGACAGTTATGGCGGTTATGGCGGTTATGACAGTTATGGCGGTTATGGCGGTTATGACAGTTATGACAGTTATGACAGTTATGACGGTTATGACAGTTATGACAGTTATGGCGGTTATGGCAGTTATGACGGTTATGATATATATATATATATATATATATATATATATATATATATATATATATATATATATATATATATATAATGTATATAATAGGGTCGTATCTGTTCCTCGTCCCGGAGCCAAGTATGTAATTCTCTTGATATTCAGTTTTCATTTGGCCATGTGTAAAAACTTTATCGTGCGAACCCACAGCTTTTATGCTTTCCTATTTTTAAGCTCCATTAAAAATTTCACGAGCTGTTAATTTGCGTGTTTGCATCATGCATACAATTTTATCCGCGAAGCCCCTCAATGGGGGAAAAATATATGCCCTGAATCATTTTTTTTTTTAATACATATTCATAGCACCGAGAAACAATGACAAAAACAGTTGTGGGTGAATATATATATATATATATATATATATATATATATATATATATATATATATATATATATATATATATATATATATATATATATATATATATTTAGTGTGTAAATTTTACCTGATATCCGAGCGGGCTCCCTTTTTTCATCAATTATTTTCCACGTAATTAAAGCATGCCATTCCCCCCCCCCCCCCCACAGCCCCCCTGCTATTAAACTAAATTAGCCAATTTCGTGCACTAGTCCAATGTATCTTAGCCGCCAGCCTACTACCCCCCCCCCCGTCCCTAGTTTGTTAACGCCCAATTTCTCACAGACTACCAATTACTTAAACAACACATGCACGTGTTGTTAATAGGAATTATAAAACATAGAAGAATTCATATGAAAAATGAAAATTTTCTTGTAATTGCTAGGAGCGATATACATATGTATATACGTTAGGACTTGAATGGGCCTCAGGTTATATGTATCAGAAAACTCGTCCTCGTGAAGGATTCGAACCCAGACAACTAGGTGCTCCAAACATCTTTGCATATCTAGTATCCGCTTACCAAACTGACCAGACAGTCAGTGTGGTATAGCGGTATGGTACTAGACATGTGAAGAAGTATGGACCGCCTAGCTGTCAGGGTTCGAATCCTTCACCAGGATGAAGCACGAACGCCATCACAGGTGAGGCTCAGGATGAAAATTAAATACACGTATTTTGCTTTTTTTTAAATCTTTCTAAACCGCGTTTTAGATAATAAAAAATGTGCTTTCCATTGTTCGGTAATTACACTGTAACCTATTTTTTTGTGGCTGGGTAGAGTTATTTTGTAATTGGTTATGGCTCTAAAGTATTGAAAATGGTGAATAAATCCACAAGGGCCGTGACGAGGGTTCGAACCTACGTCCGAGAGAATCCCAGGTGGATTTTCTCATTTGATGCATCACGCTATTGTGATTTCTGTGTGTATTGAAAATGGTTATTATTTCCCTCAAATGTTGGCCATGGCCTAAGACAGCTTAGAGAAAACGTCTTGAGGGTCTCTGAAGGTTTCCGACTTAGGAAACAATGTGTATTAGCTCTAGATAAGGAGTGTAGCCATTTGGCACCTTTAAGACAACTTCCATAAGCTCTGGTCAGAGTTAGAAAAGCAAAGTCTGTATGGAATCAAAGCCTTTTTTCTCTACTTTTGAGGCATAAACAATCACAACATAAAAGTACACAGGAACAAAAAAAATGTTGCATTTGTAATTATATCTTTTGCGACTGTGCAGTTGAAGGAACGTAGCGTATCATGTTTGGTGTTTTGAATCACTTGACTGAGAATGCATCGTAGTTACAGAGATTGTGTGAGGCATTATGAGGCAACTGACGTCATCACACACACACAGATCACAATAACATGATGCATCAAATGAACAAAAGTTCAGTCGATTAAGGCAGTGTGTGGGATGCTCCCGGACGCAGGTTCGAATCCTCGTCACGGCCCTTGTGGATTTGTTCAAGAGGGAACTGTAAACACAGAGTTGAAACATCACGAATATTTTGATTACTAACTATCCAGGTGGTACTAACTAACTATCCAAGTGGTACTAACTAACTATCCAAGTGGTACTAACTAACTATCCAAGTGGTACTAACTAACTATCCAAGTGGTACTAACTAACTATCCAAGTGGTACTAACTAACTATCCAAGTGGTACTAACTAACTATCCAAGTGGTACTAACTAACTATCCAAGTGGTACTAACTATCCAAGTGGTACTAACTAACTATCCAAGTGGTACTAACTATCCAAGTGGTACTAACTAACTATCCAAGTGGTACTAACTATCCAAGTGGTACTAACTAACTATCCAAGTGGTACTAACTATCCAAGTGGTACTAACTAACTATCCAGGTGGTACTAACTATCCAAGTGGTACTAACTAACTATCCAAGTGGTACTAACTAACTATCCAAGTGGTACTAACTATCCAAGTGGTACTAACTATCCAAGTGGTACTAACTAACTATCCAAGTGGTACTAACTATCCAAGTGGTACTAACTAACTATCCAAGTGGTACTAACTAACTATCCAGGTGATCTGAGAGAGCGGTTGATGTTGGTGAGTCGAGATACTGACAGAGTCGTCTTAACACTATTAAACTTAACACTTAAAAGATTCTGAATACAATATATGACACGAAAAGGTCACCTGAGCTGCATTAAAAAAATTTTCATTGTTTGTCAAAGACAAACAAATTGTTTCTTTACTCATGTTTTGTTTGTCTCGTTCCTTTGCAGGCGGAGGGAGACAAATTACATGCACCATTCGTGAGTACATCAACTTGTTTGTAAATTGTTTGTAAATTGCTTGTAAATTACCAATATTTTTAGAGCGTAAATGTAAAATTTTTTTTTTTTTTCCAAAGGTAAGGATATTGTGCACATTATTTCGAGTTTGTAAACACACCGCACATCTTTTTTTTTTTTTTTGTATTTACCATCAGTGGTGTATTTATTGTTATGTATTTTACCCTTTGTGGTATACAGCCATGTATAATGCCCAGCTCCCTGTTTGACGCAGACACTGTTGTGTTTTCAACTGAATTAAGTGGGATCAGAGAGGAATATGCAAATTGCATACGCAAATAAGCATCACACACACACACATACATACACATACACACACTCTCACACACACACACACACATACATACACATACACACACTCACACACACACAGACGTTAGAAAGAATTTTTTCAGTGTCAGAGTAGTTAATAAATGGAATGCACTAGGCAGTGATGTGGTGGAGGCTGACTCCATACACGGTTTCAAATGTAGATATGATAGAGCCCAGTAGGCTCAGGAATCTGTACACCAGTTGATTGACAGTTGAGAGGCGGGACTAAAGAGCCAGAGCTCAACCCCCGCAAGCACAATTAGGTGAGTACAATTAGGTGAGTACACACACACACACACACACACACACACACACACGTTGACACATGTGACACACACAAATAGGTGAATAGGTGAGTACACACACACACACACACACACACACACACACACACACACACACACACACACACACACACACACACACACACACATATACATACACACACACACACACACACACATACATACACATACACTCACTCACACACACACACACACACACACACACACACACACACACACACACACACACACATACATACACACACACACACACACACACATACATACACATACACTCACTCACACACACACACACACACACACACACACACACACACACACACACACACACACACACACACACACACACACACACATACATACACATACACTCACACTCACACACACACACACACACACACACACACACACACACACACACACACACACACACATTCACACACATTCACACACATACACATTTGCGTGTGTTACAGATAAATATATGTAGTAGATATAATAGACGAAAAAGATAGATTGGTTAGAAAGGCGGGGTCCAAGAGCTAATAGCTCGATTCTGCAGACACAGGTAGTAAATACATACCATTGTACATATCTCCAAAACGCAACTATGGTGGCATTTCAACATAATTTCACCAAGCTTTAAAAATGCAGTTATGCAGGGAGGACTCGAACCGGGGTCCAAGATGTTCCCACACATTCACGCTGGAACATCTTGTCAGAACTGACAAGGAAAATTGGTCAGTCTGGTTTACGAAACTGATCTTCGGATAAGACTAGAGTAATTTTGCAGTAGTAGTCAGTAGTCATCCATCAGTCTCAGGAGACTATGGAGTTGTGCTTTAAGGTAGGTTGATCCGGGGGGAAGAAGCTGTTACCCATGCAGCAAGCCCCCCCCCCCTTCTCTCTCTCCAGGGCCTCACACACATGGGGGGGTCCACGGTTCGAGTCTTTTTAGAGCCCAGGTGAATAGACGGACCGCTACCCGTTAGTAACAGTTGAGGAGGCCTGGTTGAGGACCGGGCCGGCAGGACGCTAAGCCCCGAAAACAGCTCAAGGTAAGGTACCTATGTTTAGCTGTTGGACTCAAAGCTAATCTCAACATCTGGAAGGTTATCAAGGCTGTCCCTATACTTCATTGAACATCCATTAAGTATAACATATACCAAGGACTATAAGTATGCTCGTAAGTGCATATACTGCCAGTTGTGTGTATATATATATATATATATATATATATATATATATATATATATATATATATATATATATATATATATATATATATATAGTTATATATATATATATATATATATATATATATAGTTATATATATATATATATATATATATATATATATATATATATATATATATATATATGTGTGTGTGTGTGTGTGTGTACTCACCTATATGTACTCACCTATATGTGCTTGCAGGATCGAGCATTGACTCTTGGATCCCGCCTTTCAAGCTATCGGTTGTTTACAGCAATGACTCCTGTCCCATTTCCCTATCATACCTAGTTTTAAAAGTATGAATAGTATTTGCTTCCACAACCTGTTCCCCAAGTGCATTCCATTTTTCTACTACTCTCACGCTAAAAGAAAACTTCCTAACATCTCTGTGACTCATCTGAGTTTCCAGTTTCCACCCATGTCCCCTCGTTCTGTTATTATTACGTGTGAACATTTCATCTATTTCCACTTTGTCAATTCCCCTGAGTATTTTATATGTCCCTATCATATCTCCTCTCTCCCTTCTTTTCTCTAGTGTCGTAAAGTTCAGTTCCTTCAGCCGCTCTTCATATCCCATCCCTCGTAGCTCTGGGACAAGCCTCGTCGCAAACCTCTGAACCTTCTCCAGTTTCTTTATGTGTTTCTTCAGGTGGGGGCTCCATGATGGCGCGGCATACTCTAAGACGGGTCTCACGTAGGCAGTGTAAAGCGCCCTAAAAGCTTCCTCATTTAGGTTTCTGAATGAAGTTCTAATTTTCGCCAGTGTAGAGTACGCTGCTGTCGTTATCCTATTTATATGTGCCTCAGGAGTTAGATTAGGTGTCACATCCACTCCCAGGTCTCTTTCTCGAATCGTTACAGGTAGGCTGTTCCCCTTCATTGTGTACTGTCCCTTTGGTCTCCTGTCACCTGATCCCATTTCCATAACTTTACATTTACTGGTGTTAAACTCCAGTAGCCATTTCCCTGACCATCTCTGCAGCCTGTTTAAGTCCTCTTGGAGGATCCTACAATCCTCGTCTGTCACAACTCTTCTCATTAATTTTGCGTCATCTGCAAACATTGACATGTATGATTCCACTCCTGTAAACATATCATTTACGTAAATTAGAAAGAGGATTGGTCCCAGCACCGATCCTTGAGGTACTCCACTTGTTACTGTTCGCCAGTCCGACTTTTCGCCCCTTACCATTACCCTCTGGCTCCTTCCTGTTAGGTAGTTCTTCACCCATACTAGGGCCTTTCCGCTTACTCCTGCCTGCCTCTCAAGTTTGTATAGCAGTCTCATGTGCGGTACCGTATCAAAGGCCTTTTGGCAGTCAAGAAATATGCAGTCTGCCCAGCCTTCTCTGTCCTGCCTTATCCTTGTTACTTTATCATAGAATTCTAAAAGGTTTGTTAGGCATGATTTCCCTGTCCAGAACCCATGTTGGTGCTTGTTTACAAACCCAATGCTCTCCAGGTGCTCAACAAGTCTTAGCCTAATTATTCTTTCAAGTATTTTGCAGGGGATGCTTGTCAGTGATACGGGTCTGTAGTTAAGTGCCTCCTTCCTATCACCCTTTTTGAAAATCGGTACGACATTTGCCTCCTTCCAGCAACTGGGCAATTCTCCCGACATAAGTGACTCATTAAAGATCATTGCCAGAGGCACGCTGAGAGCCTGCGCTGCCTCTTTAAGTATCCACGGTGATACTTTGTCTGGTCCAACAGCTTTATTTGCATCCAGTGTTGTCAACTGTTTCATTACATCCTCTGCTGTCACCTCTATATCTGATAGTCTTTCATCTTGGGTAATCTCTTCTAACAATGGGAGCTGCTCAGGCTCGGTTGTGAACACTCCATGGAATTTTGCATTCAGTACCTCGCAGATTTCCTTGTCGCTTTCTGTATATGCCCCTTCTGTTTTCCTCAGTCTTGTCACTTGGTCATTTACCGACATCTTCCTTCTTATATGGCTATGTAGTAATTTTGGTTGCTTTTTCGCTTTGACTGCAATATCGTTCTCATAATTTCTTTCCGACACCCGTCTTATGTTAATGTAATCATTCCTAGCTCTGTTACATCTAATCCTGTTGTCCTCTGTCCTTTGTCTTCTGTACTTCCTCCACTCCCTCCTGCTTCTCACCTTTGCTTCCTGACACTGTCTATTAAACCATGGGTTATTATATTCCCTCCTGCTTTTTTCCTTTATTGTTGGAATAAATTTATCTTCAGCCTCCTTGCATTTCAATATGACTTGGTTCATCATACCTTGCACTGTTTTTCCTCTAAGTTCTTCCTCCCACTGCACTTCTCCCAGGTAGTCCCTTATCCTTCTGTAGTCCCCTTTTCTGTAATCAAGTCTCCTTTCCCGGACCTCTTGTCCTTTGGTCACAATTTTAAGCTCCATCATGTAGTCAAAGACTAGGACACAATATTGATATGTGTGTGTGTGTGTGTGTGTGTGTGTGTGTGTGTGTGTGTGTGTGTGTGTGTGTGTGTGTGTGTGTGTAGAACAACGCGACAAAGCCGCCCCTGTGCTGCTAGACCAACGGAGACAAACTTGTGTTTAAGCTTGCGCGAGGGGAAACAAAGTCTCCAGTGATTGTACCATTAGCGGCCTCCCGTTGATTGGCTGCAACGGCAGGTAACGGCGATGCCGTTTGGGAGTGGGCAACGCTGCAATGGTAGGTGGGAGAGTGGGAGATAGAAGGGGTCTGGCCAGTCTTACAACGTAGGTGGGAGAGTGGAAGATAGAAGGAGTCTGGCCAGTCTTACTACGTAGGTGGGAGAGTGGGAGATAGGAGTCTGGCCAGTCTTACTACGTAGGTGGGAGAGTGGGAGATAGAAGGGGTCTGGCCAGTCTTACTACGTAGGTGGGAGAGTGGGAGATAGAAGGGGCCTGGCCAGTCTTACTACGTAGAGACGTTGACGGCTACATGTGATTCTCAGGTGATCCTCCTTTCTACAGCTTCAGAACATGTTTCGTGAATGACCAAGTTAATGCACGAATTAACATATAATAAATCTAAATATAAATGAATCTATGTAGATATATTTATAAATGTGAATATAAAGGAATCTATATCAATATAAAAATATATATAGAAACTATAAAGGAATCCAATTTTACGCTAAATTGTTTTTAGATATCCTACAGGTATACAATAAAGCTACAGATATATATATATATATATATATATATGTATATATATATATATATATATATATATATATATATATATATATATATATATATATATATATATATATAGATAGATAGATAGTGTACCTGGCAGGCTAGAAGATTAATGGGAAACCTTTCTATCTGTCAGCTCTCAGCTGTTCTGACGCCTCTACACACACACACACACACACACACACACACACACACACACACACACACACACACACACACACACACACACACTCACACACACACACACACACACACAGGCCTGGTAGCCTGGTGGATAGCACGCAGGTCTCGTAATTCTGTGGCGCGGGTTCGATTCCCGCACGTGGCAGAAACAAATGGGCAAAGTTTCTTTCACCCTGAATGCCCCTTTTACCTAGCAGTAAATAGGTACCTGGGAGTTAGTCAGCTGTCACGGGCTGCTTCCTGGGATGTGTATGGTGTGGGGGGAAAAATAGTAGTTAGTAAACAGTTGAGAGGCGGGCAGAAAGAGCAAAGCTCAACCCCCGCAAGCACAACTAGGTGAATACACACACACACACACACACACACACACACACACACACACACACACACACACACACACAACACAACACACACACACACACACACACAACACAACACACACAACACAACACACACACACACACAACACAACACACACACACACACACAACACAACACACACACACACACACACACACACACACACACACACACAACACACACACACACACACACACACACACACACACACACACACACACAACACAACACAACACACACACAACACAACACAACACACACACACACACAACACAACACACACACACACACACACAACACAACACAACACACACACACACAACACAACACACACACACACACACATTCACACAAAATATCATTGACATACACATTCGTACCTGAAGTGTATGGAATTAAATTAAAAAAAATCTAGAAAAAAAAGCCTGAATACAACAACATATACACAGAGACACAGGTTAAGTCGTCAATAGCAAGCCACAATAGTGTGGGGGGGGGGGGGGGGGGGGGGGGAAAGTATATACACACTAAATAGAGACTTTTGGAATTTTTTAAACTTTTGTGTGCTAAATAATCCAAGCGTTAATATTTACTTTGTGGCAGCACACTCAAACTGCCTCAGTGAAGAGTCCTTTTTGGCTTTATCATCATATCATCATTATCAGTGATAAGCTTCATATGTGTTATTGTTGGAGTGTTTACATGAATAGTGTAGGAGGTTGTATGTTGTATTATATGGGGGGGGAGGGGTCTATTTAGCTTGTTGTAGTGGGGCTCAAGTTTTTCATCTGTCTATCGTGATTTTATGTGGTGTTACGGGGCTTTTTTGACGGTCTACTTGTAGTAATGTATGTTTGTATAGCAGCTTGTAATCCCTGCTTGTATAGCAGCTTGTAATCCCTGCTTGTATAGCAGCTTGTAATCCCTGCTTGTATAGCAGCTTGTAATCCCTGCTTGTATAGCAACTTGTAATCCCTGCTTGTATAGCAGCTTGTAATCCCTGATTGTATAGCAGCTTGTAATCCCTGATTGTATAGCAGCTTGTAATCCCTGCTTGTATAGCAGCTTGTAATCCCTGATTGTATAGCAGCTTGTAATCCCTGCTTGTATAGCAGCTTGTAATCCCTGCTTGTATAGCAACTTGTGATCCCTGCTTGTATAGCAGCTTGTAATCCCTGCTTGTATAGCAACTTGTAATCCCTGCTTGTATAGCAGCTTGTAATCCCTGCTTGTATAGCAGCTTGTAATCCCTGCTTGTATAGCAGCTTGTAATCCCTACTTGTATAGCAGCTTGTAATCCCTGCTTGTATAGCAGCTTGTAATCCCTGCTTGTATAGCAGCTTGTAATCCCTGCTTGTATAGCAGCTTGTAATCCCTGCTTGTATAGCAGCTTGTAATCCCTACTTGTATAGCAGCTTGTAATCCCTGCTTGTATAGCAGCTTGTAATCCCTGCTTGTATAGCAGCTTGTAATCCCTACTTGTATAGCAGCTTGTAATCCCTGCTTGTATAGCAGCTTGTAATCCCTGCTTGTATAGCAGCTTGTAATCCCTGCTTGTATAGCAGCTTGTAATCCCTGCTTGTATAGCAGCTTGTAATCCCTGCTTGTATAGCAGCTTGTAATCCCTGCTTGTATAGCAGCTTGTAATCCCTGCTTGTATAGCAACTTGTAATCCCTACTTGTATAGCAACTTGTAATCCCTGCTTGTATAGCAGCTTGCAATCCCTGCTTGTATAGCAGCTTGTAATCCCTGCTTGTATAGCAGCTTGTAATCCCTGATTGTATAGCAGCTTGTAATCCCTGCTTGTATAGCAACTTGTAATCCCTGCTTGTATAGCAGCTTGTAATCCCTGCTTGTATAGCAGCTTGTAATCCCTGCTTGTATAGCAGCTTGTAATCCCTGCTTGTATAGCAGCTTGTAATCCCTGCTTGTATAGCAACTTGTAGTCCCTTGTATAGCAACTTGTAATCCCTGCTTGTATAGCAGCTTGTAATCCCTGCTTGTATAGCAGCTTGTAATCCCTGCTTGTATAGCAACTTGTGATCCCTGCTTGTATAGCAGCTTGTAATCCCTGCTTGTATAGCAACTTGTAATCCCTGCTTGTATAGCAGCTTGTAATCCCTGCTTGTATAGCAGCTTGTAATCCCTACTTGTATAGCAGCTTGTAATCCCTGCTTGTATAACAGCTTGTAATCCCTGCTTGTATAGCAGCTTGTAATCCCTGCTTGTATAGCAGCT
>NC_091230.1:12402786-12425286 GCF_040958095.1 Procambarus clarkii | reverse complement strand
TGGGATTTTATACCTATATGCCCCCGGTTGAGCTCCAGCTCCTGTATTCACCTATTTGTGCTTGCGGGGGTTGAGCTCTGGCTCTTTGGTCCCGCCTCCTAACTGTCAATTAATTAACTGGTACTCTTGTGTGTGTGTGTGTGTGTGTGTGTGTGTGTGGGGGGGGTGTGTGTGTGTGGGTGTGTGTGTGTGTGTGTGTGTGTGTGTGTGTGTGTGTGTGTGTGTGTGTGTGTGTGTAATAAATAAGGAAATATTATATTACGTACTTGTCTGTGTTTCTAGAGTTCACCTAATGTCGTTTTGTTCAGTTGGTGTTCAGTGTGAACATTACCCATTTTTTCCACTCTGTCAAATTTCCTCTGGCTATTTTATGCCCCTATTCCGTCTCCTTCCCTATTTTCTAGCCTCGCTCAGTTTCACATACATTAAACCAATTTTGGAGTATGAAGCGCCGGCAGAGTTTGGGAAACTCTGTATATTTTGTCTACAGAGTAGTTATAGTCCCTCATCTCAAGAAATAGAGCAATGAAGATTGAAAGCTAACCTGGGAAAGGGCTCGGAGAGGACATGATCCCGACATATAGGATGCTTAGGATGAAAGCGAGATTTAACAAAGACAAGCTCACCACAACAATTGGGAGGAGGATAAAAGATCACTTTGTACCATCGTGGTGGTACAGTGGACTAGAGAGCGTCTGGGAACCCACATTGCTCAGGTTCGAACCCTCACAAAGGCTCCTGTGGACTTGTTACTCTTGAAAATGTCAAATGAAAATAATCCAGAGATATCAGGATTATCAGTGTAGACTAAAGAGGGGAGATATCGGGTAGAAGATAAAGATAGTGAAGGTATTCTCTCCATGCGGGTATTCAAATTTGGATATCACAAAACCGGGGTTTCTGGAGCATTACGTCACTAGATTAATGGTTAAGCGGCCGGGCACGGGAGCCAAAACCCCTTTACAATCACCACAAATAGGTCAGTACCAAAAAAAAAATTTTCATAGTGGGTTTTTTTTATTTTTGTGAAATAAACAAACCCGTTTTTCTCTGCTTCGAACTCACATTAATTCCTTTACCCTCCTCCCCCTTTACTCCTGTTCTCGTCCACTACTTTATTACCGTCCACTTACCCCCCCCCCTTCCCCACACACCGTCTCCCTCCCTTTACCCATCTTCCCTTCATCAAATCCCCCCCCCACCCCCCCCCCTCCCCTCATGAACCCATGAAGTACCCCTCCCCTCATGAAGTACGTGGGTACTTACTCAACAAATTGGTGAGTTGGACACATCCGGCTTTCCCCTCAGACCACCACCCCCTCTTCCTTACCCCTCACCCCATTCCCCTCACCACCAGTACCGCCTCTGCCCCCTCCCCTCTCTCCCCACCTTCAGCAAGCCTGAGGAGGGGTGGGGAGAGGGGGGGAGGGCAGTTCCTACCCATTACCCGGTAGGGGGTGGGTAATGGGTAGGAACGGGTAATGTAGGTAAGGGGAAAGGCTTGGTCGAGGGTCCAAGGGGGGTGGAGATGGGTTAATGGGTGAACTAGGAGTGAAGTGCCAGAAACTCCCCCCCCCCCATTAAATAATAGTAATAATTGGACCTTAAGCAGAAGACCAAAAGATGTATTTAAGCATTCTCTCTCTCTCTCTCTCTCTCTCTCTCTCTCTCTCTCTCTCTCTCTCTCTCTCTCTCTCTCTCTCTCTCTCTCTCTCTCTCTCTCTCTCTCTCTCTCTTTCTCTCTTTCTTTCTCTCTCTCTCTCTCTCTCTCTCTCTCTCTCTCTCTCTCTCTCTCTCTCTCTCTCTCTCTCTTTCTCTCTTTCTCTCTCTCTCTCTCTCTCTCTCTCTCTCTCTCTCTCTCTCTCTCTCTCTCTCTCTCTCTCTCTCTCTCTCTCTCTCTCTCTCTCTTTCTCTCTTTCTCTCTCTCTCTCTCTCTCTCTCTCTCTCTCTCTCTCTCTCTCTCTCTCTCTCTCTCTCTCTCTCTCTCTCTCTCTCTCTCTCAGCTTAAGCTTAACTGCCAATTATACGCACATTGTGTGGGTGATTGTGGGAGTGGGTGATTGGAAGATAAATTTTGAAACTAGTAGCTTCCTATGACCCAAGTGATAGGAAGCCAGAGCTGAGCTAAGTGCTGAGCTTAGCTGTCCTCATGTTTCGTGAAGCTGTATAGCATGGCGGTTAATCTGTACGAAAGCCCTAGTTGAAATATCTTTTATGTTAACGACGACGTTTCGGTCGACTTGAGAATGGTCCAGGACGGACCGAAACGTCGTCGTCCCTTCACCTTCTAGTGTGTGGACAGCTTAGCTGTCCTCATGTTTCGTGAAGCTGTATAGCATGGCGGTTAATCTGTACGAAAGCCCTAGTTGAAATATTTTTTATGTTAACGACGACGTTTCGGTCGACTTGAGAATGGTCCAGGACGGACCGAAACGTCGTCGTCCCTTCACCTTCTAGTGTGTGGACAGCTTAGCTGTCCTCATGTTTCGTGAAGCTGTATAGCATGGCGGTTAATCTGTACGAAAGCCCTAGTTGAAATATCTTTTATGTTAACGACGACGTTTCGGTCGACTTGAGAATGGTCCAGGACGGACCGAAACGTCGTCGTCCCTTCACCTTCTAGTGTGTGGACAGCTTAGCTGTCCTCATGTTTCGTGAAGCTGTATAGCATGGCGGTTAATCTGTACGAAAGCCCTAGTTGAAATATCTTTTATGTTAACGACGACGTTTCGGTCGACTTGAGAATGGTCCAGGACGGACCGAAACGTCGTCGTCCCTTCACCTTCTAGTGTGTGGTCTGGTCAACATACTTTAGCCACGTTATTGTGACTCGTCGCCTTCATCTTTTATGTTAGGCCGGTGGGCCAGACTTTGTCGAAAGCTTTCGATACATCTCTGGAGCCAGATTCACGAAAGCACTTACGCAAGCACTTACGAACGTGTACATCTTTCCTCAATCTTTGACGGCTTTGGTTACATTTATAAAACAGTTTACAAGCATGAAAACTTCCATTTTCAACTGTTGTTATTGTTATAAACAGCCTCCTGGTGCTTCGGAGCTCATTAACTGTTTAATAATTGGAAACAAAGGTGCCAAAGATTGAGAAAAGATGTATACGTTCGTAAGTGCTTGCGTAAGTGCTTTCGTGAATCTGGCCCCTGAGCACTACATTTCAATGCTCATTTTTGTCATACCATGAGCTATATGCTCACAGAATAGCGGTATCGACTCCTGTGGTTTCTAAATCCATATTATTTTATGCCATACTTTTGCCATGTAATTCACCAATCTGTACATGATATTTTCAAATATTTGGCCAGGTGTCGCGAGTACGGAAATGGGTCTGTAATGTCATGTTTGTGTTGGGAGTTTAGCTGGTCTTGGAATTGATCTGAGAGAGATCTTACTTACCTTTTGAAGTAAGGGGAAGGGGGGGATAGACGAATGCAAGATCTACATTTAATATTCACTTTCATTAAAGGATTGCTGTTATTGGAAGGTTCTAGTAGAAGTTATTAAACACATTGGGCATAATCTTATCTAAGTAATCATAGACATAAATCCTTATCACCGGCTTAGTAAGACAGAAACTAGAAACTAATAACACTTAGTGGACCAGCCAGAGGCTTAGGGCCCGCCCAGTGGGCCAGCCAGAGGCTTAGGGCCCGCGCAGTGGGCCAGCCAGAGGTTTAGGGCCCGCGCAGTGGGCCAGCCAGAGGCTTAGGGCCCGCCCAGTGGGCCAGCCAGAGGCTTAGGGCCCGCCCAGTGGGCCAGCCAGAGGCTTAGGGCCCGCGCAGTGGGCCAGCCAGAGGCTTAGGGCCCGCCCAGTGGGCCAGCCAGAGGCTTAGGGCCCGCGCAGTGGGCCAGCCAGAGGCTTAGGGCCCGCCCAGTGGGCCAGCCAGAGGCTTAGGGCCCGCCCAGTGGGCCAGCCAGAGGCTTAGGGCCCGCGCAGTGGGCCAGCCAGAGGCTTAGGGCCCGCGCAGTGGACCAGCCAGAGGCTTAGGGCCCGCCCAGTGGGCCAGCCAGAGGCTTAGGGCCCGCGCAGTGGGCCAGCCAGAGGCTTAGGGCCCGCGCAGTGGGCCACCCAGAGGCTTAGGGCCCGCCCAGTGGGCCAGCCAGAGGCTTAGGGCCCGCGCAGTGGGCCAGCCAGAGGCTTAGGGCCCGCGCAGTGGGCCAGCCAGAGGCTTAGGGCCCGCCTAGTGGGCCAGCCAGAGGCTTAGGGCCCGCCCAGTGGGCCAGCCAGAGGCTTAGGGCCCGCGCAGTGGGCCAGCCAGAGGCTTAGGGCCCGCCCAGTGGGCCAGCTAGAGGCTTAGGGCCCGCCCAGTGGGCCAGCCAGAGGCTTAGGGCCCGCCCAGTGGGCCAGCCAGAGGCTTAGGGCCCGCCCAGTGGGCCAGCCAGAGGCTTAGGGCCCGCCCAGTGGACCAGCCAGAGGCTTAGGGCCCGCCCAGTGGACCAGCCAGAGGCTTAGGGCCCGCCCAGTGGGCCAGCCAGAGGCTTAGGGCCCGCCCAGTGGACCAGCCAGAGGCTTAGGGCCCGCCCAGTGGACCAGCCAGAGGCTTAGGGCCCGCCCAGTGGACCAGCCAGAGGCTTAGGGCCCGCCCAGTGGGCCAGCCAGAGGCTTATGGCCCGCCCTGTGGACCAGCCAGAGGCTTAGGGCCCGCCCAGTGGGCCAGCCAGAGGCTTAGGGCCCGCCCAGTGGGCCAGCCAGAGGCTTAGGGCCCGCCCAGTGGGCCAGCCAGAGGCTTAGGGCCCGCCCAGTGAGCCAGCCAGAGGCTTAGGGCCCGCGCAGTGGGCCAGCCAGAGGCTTAGGGCCCGCCCAGTGGGCCAGCCAGAGGCTTAGGGCCCGCCCAGTGGGCCAGCCAGAGGCTTAGGGCCCGCCCAGTGGACCAGCCAGAGGCTTAGGGCCCGCCCAGTGGACCAGCCAGAGGCTTAGGGCCCGGGCAGGAATATCCCTGAAGAAATAACCTGGAAGGTTCGTTAAAGGTAGTTTGTGTATTTTGCTAAAGCGCTGTGTGCCTTGGTCTTATAACCTCTAATTATGTTTCTTGAGACATCTTAGAAGGTTATGAGGGTAGTAAGGTGGCACTTATTGCAAATGTTGTTATGGTGTAGCGCTTGTGTTGGGAATAGTGTTGCAGCTCCTGTCTTTCTCGCCCAACCACTTGGGCTGGACGGTAGAGCAACGGTCTCGCTTCACGCAGGTCGGCGTTCAAATCTCGACCGTCCAAGTGGTTGGGCACCATTCATCCCCCTCGTCCCATCCCAAATCCTTATCCTGACCCCTTCCAAATGCTATATAGTCGTAATGGCTTGGCACTTTCCCGTGATAAGTCCCTCCTGTCTCTCTCAACACGTGCAACTGATCTTTCTGCACTGAAACAAAAGTTGACATTATTCCTTGGGGTTTATTCTGAAGATATTGTCCCAGTACTTCCTGAATAATTGTGCTTTGACTCCACAAATTTCCGAAGGTGTCTTTGATATATGGTGTTTCCTCGGTGAAGACTCCTATTTGGATTTTTTTTAACCTTTCCAGGGCTTTCTTGTGGCTCATTAGCTCCTGGTGGAGCTCTGCAATCTTTCTCCCTCGTCCGCCCCCTCAGTTGTGTGTATTGCAAGTTGAAGAAGGTTGTTATATATATATTTGTTATGCAATGTTGTGAGTGCAACAGATGGTAGAGGGTGATGAGAGGAGGAGTGTTCCCTGCCCCACTCCTCCTCCTCTCATAACTCTCTCCTTTTCTAACACTCCCCCTTTCCCCCCCTCTCACAAATCCCCTCTCTCTCCCTCTCTCTCACCACCACCGGTCCGCACCGCGTTGTGTCATCGGCTATATACTTCAGCGCCATTGTGGCTCTTTTTATAGACACAATATATCTAGCGAAAGCGCAATTTCGTCCACAATATGGCGGGCCAAAGAATACAAAACTAAGGCGACTTTAAGGATTCCCGGTGAAAAATTCATCTCTGGAAGCGTGTGTGTGTGTATACCATCGGCTTTTAGTACCGCGGCCACCAAGAAGATGCCCAAGTTGACCGGGAGGACCTTGAGAGTGTTCCTAGTGTGTGTGTGTGTATACCATCGGCTTTTAGTACCGCGGCCACCAAGAAGATGCCCAAGTTGACCGGGAGGACCTTGAGAGTGTTCCTAGTGTGTGTGTGTATACCATCGGCTTTTAGTACCGCGGTCACCAAGAAGATGCCCAAGTTGACCGGGAGGACCTTGAGAGTGTTCCTAGTGTGTGTGTGTGTATACCATCGGCTTTTAGTACCGCGGCCACCAAGAAGATGCCCAAGTTGACCGGGAGGACCTTGAGAGTGTTCCTAGTGTGTGTGTGGAGGAGAGATGGACTTAGCTGCTGCTCCAAGGGAAATTTATGTTGTTGAAGAGTTCGATGTCTGGCTTTTTTGTGTGTTTTGTTTTTCCTGTTTTTGGGAGGGTTTCTAGGGATTTTTTTTTTTATTTGAGGAAGGTAGTGTTAATGTTTTGATGTTATGGATTTTTTTTGAGGGTTAATTTCTGCTTAAATGTTTATTACGTATAGATACATAGAAATAGTTTATATATATATATATATATATATATATATATATATATATATATATATATATATATATATATATATATATATATATATATATATTCGCCAGGGGCCGCCCCCAGACCCAACCACATTTCGGACGCATAACATTTTTTTTTTAATAAAAAGAGCAAGGGAATTTGGTGTTCCTCATTAATTATTAATGGCCGACTAGCACATATTTTTTCTCTCTCGGAATAACGAAAATTTAAACAATATACATTATATACACTATATATATATATGTATATATATAAATATATATATATATATATATATATATATATATATATATATATATATATATATATATATATATATATATATATATATATATATATATGGTGTGGCCAAGGTGGTGTGCCCAAGCGGTGTCAGCTAATGGCTTCATACGTCCCCATAAAACACATGTAATATGTCCGCAGCCGCGCCTTGTAAGAGACGCAAATCATTTCCAAATTGGTTTTACTGTTTTGTTGAAGTGCGGATCCACCCTCTGTCCGACCCCACAACGGGGAATATATCTATTTTCTTATCTATGATAATTTTGAAGAATGTCGAGGTAGACAGAGATGGGAAAAGTGTCGCAGTGGGCTTAGTCATTGGCTCACAAGCAACGATTATAGGTTCAGTCCCTCCGGAGGATGGAAGCGTTTAGGCATTGTTTCCTTTGACCTGATGCCTGTATTCGCCTGGTGTGTGTGTACTCACCTAGTTGTACTCACCTAGTTGTGTTTGCGGGGGTTGAGCTCTGGCTCTTTGGTCCCGCCTCTCAACCGTCAATCAACAGGTGTACAGATTCATGAGCCTATCGGGCTCTGTCATATCTACACTTGAAACTGTGTATGGAGTCAGCCTCCACCACATCACTTCCTAATGCATTCCATTTGTCAACCACTCTGACACTAAAAAAGTTCTTTCTAATATCTCTGTGGCTCATTTGGGCACTCAGTTTCCACCTGTGTCCCCTTGTGCGTGTTCCCCTTGTGTTAAATAGACTGTCTTTATCTACCCTATCAATCCCCTTCAGAATCTTGAATGTGGTGATCATGTCCCCCCTAACTCTTCTGTCTTCCAGCGAAGTGAGGTTTAATTCCCGTAGTCTCTCCTCGTAGCTCATACCTGTGTGTGTGTGTGTGTGTGTGTGTGTGTGTGTGTGTGTGTGTGTGTGTGTGTGTGTGTGTGTGTGTGTACTCACCACAGCATATAAGTGTTACACTCTTGGGACAAAGTGCTTGTAGCTCCTAAGTATTCCGTCTATCATACCATTATCACACATCCAAACAATTTGATATGGTACACTACTTATTTCCTGATTTCTATAGTTACCAATAAGTTGACACTAATACATAATGTGTGCGGCACACTACATAATTTACACTCCTAATCTTTGCCACTGACATCAACACCGTATTGCCAGAAATATTTGTATCCTACTCTTAATCTCATGTAAATTGAGTCCTTCCATATAGACATTCCTCTACCATAAGTGAAGGTGTATGCTGGTGTGAGGCAGGTGTGTACTGGGTGTGGCAGGTGTGTGGTGCTGGTGTGTGGGAGAGCACACATGTGACGCTACACATCCCGCTGGTGAGGTCAGACAGAGGGCAGCAAGCGGTGATACCATGAATGACAGGACAAATCTCCCCTTTAGGCGTGGCAAATGGTCCGAGAGCAGTGTGGTGGAGGTGGCTCCAGTGTGGTGGAGGGGGCTCCAGTGTGGTGGAGGGGGCTCCAGTGTGGTGGAGGGGGCTCCAGTGTGGTGGAGAGGGCTCCAGTGTGGTGGAGTTGGCTCCAGTGTGGTTAAGGGGGCTCCAGTGTGGTGGAGGGGCTCCAGTGTGGTGGAGGTGGCTCCAGTGTGGTGGAGGTGGCTCCAGTGTGGTGGAGGTGGCTCCAGTGTGGTCTACGGGGCTCCAGAGTGGTAGTAGATGAGGCTCCACAATCCTATAAAACTGACGGATACATAGACAGGAAGACAGACAAAAAAACAGATATACTCGCGGCAATCATTCATTATCATACATAGGGGGAACAAATTAGTATGCCCCCCAGTGAATAAAACAATGCCCAGAAAAGACAAAAATAGAGGAAAATATACATGTGTGTACCCAGTTTACCAGTTATTATACAGATTACCCATGAGACATCAGTAATGCCACATCAACTCGTCCTGCCAAATAGTACATCATAATTTTGACGTATCGATCTCCCGAAGGGCAAAAAGTGGTGTACTGGATATCATAGCGACTCGCAAAAGTGACGTGAGGTCCCTGTTTTCTATTTGTGGGTCCACGATTAGGTTAGGTTTGGGTAGTTTAGTTCATGTTGGGAGTGCTGGGGAGGACGAGCTGGCCCACATATAGGAAACAGGTGTGGCCTTCAGTGTGTGGTCAATTGGGTGCCTCTTATAGGAGTCTATATAGCAACACAGTTCAGATATAGCGAGAGGAGATGGCTATATTTGTTTCCTCTGGGGCTCTGTTGAGACGTGTCAACAGAGCCTCTGTTGAGACGTGTCAACAGAGCCTCTGTTGACTAGTGTCAACAGAGCCTCTGTTGACTAGTGTCAACAGAGCCCTCTCCTGCCTCGCTTCTGTTCAGCCGCTTCGCCTCTATCCACCCGAGACGCCACTATCCACCCGACACGCCGCTATCCACCCGATACGCAGTCAATTTATATTCACTTTGTCTCTTCTTCCGAAGAAGTTGAAGAATGCTTCGGTGGACTCTGTCCTTCAGCGGCATGAATCAAACTCATTAAAATTGTAGAATGAACTTTGGAGAGTTAATTTTTCATCTTCCAGTCCAAGTGAAGATACGAAATACGATTAATGTTGGAACTATTCATCTGTTTTAGTTATATTTAATAACACGTCTACTAGAGAGAATGCTTCTTATATATATATATATATATATATATATATATATATATATATATATATATATATATATATATATATATATATATATATATATATATATATATCGTACCTAGTAGCCAGAATGCACTTCTCGGCCTACTATGCAAGGCCCGATTTGCCTAATAAGCCAAGTTTTCCTGAATTAATATATTTTCTCTAATTTTTTCCTTATGAAATGATAAAGCTACCCATTTCATTATGTATGAGGTCAATTTTTTTTATTGGAGTTAAAATTAACGTAGATATATGACCGAACCTAACCAACCCTACCTAACCTAACCTAACCTATCTTTATAGGTTAGGTTAGGTTAGGTAGCCAAAAAAGTTAGGTTAGGTTAGGTAGTCGAAAAAAACATTAATTCATGAAAACTTGGCTTATTAGGCAAATCGGGCCTTGCATAGTAAGCTGAGAAGTGCGTTCTGGCTACTAGGTACGACATATATATATATATATATATATATATATATATATATATATATATATATATATATATATATATATATATATGTATATGTATATATTGCAGAAATATGTTAATGAATATAACCGAAAAAGTTAAATCAGTAGTTCTAGCACTAATCTTTTTCTATATTTCGTATGTTCTTGAAAATGGAAGATGAAAAATTAACTCTTTAAAGTTAATGTATACTTGCAGTGTGCCTGAATCATTTCGCTACATTCAGTTTACCATTCTCGCAGAGGGAGGACAAGTGACTCGAGAACACTGCTTCAGAAAGTCTTTGCCAGTTTGGTGTGAGGAGTGGCAGTTACCCTTGTTAGAACAGGTTATTCGGGTCTTGCATCACTATCAGTCAGCTGTGATGGTGAGTGAATCATCAACTGGTAGTTATCTTTACCTTGGTCATGCTGTATAGGGAAGATGAACTGGCTGTTGATAGATGGATGAGTGTGTGTGTGTTTGGTTTGCTGTGAGGGAGTTCTGCTACTCCCCAAGTCCGGCCTGAGGCCAGGCTCGACTTGTGATAACTTGGTCCAATAGGTTGTTGCTTGGAGCGGCCCGCAGGCCCACATATCCACTACAGCTTGGTTTGTCTGCCACTTCTTGCAAGAACTTGTCCAAGTGGCACTTGAATGCCTCCACCTTCGTTCCGGCAATATTTATATAGCTTGCTGGGAGGGTGTTGAACAGCCGTGGATCTCTGATGTTCAGACAGTGTTCTCTAATTGTGTCTATGGCACCTCTACTTCTCACTGGTTCTATTCTGTATTTCCTTACGTATCTTTCGTTCCAGTTTGTTGTTATTCTACTGTGCAAATTTGGGACATGGCCTCTCCAGTATCTTCCATGTATATATTATTTAATATCTTTCTCGTCTCCTTTCCAGAGAGTACTTTTTGAGAGCTTTGAGACGGTCCCAGTAATTCCGATGTTTTAACGTTTCTATGCGTGCCGTATATATTCTCTGTATTCCATCTAATTCGGATTTCTCCTGCTCTGAAGGGGGAAGTGAGTACCGAACAATACTCAAGACGGGACAGCACCAGTGATTTCAATATTGCTATGTGGTCCATGAATTTGAACGTTCTCATAATCCATCCTATCATTTTCCTGGCCGCCGCTATATTTGTTCGGTTATGTTCACTAAATATCAGGTCGTCAGACATCATAATTCCCAGATCTTTTACACGTTGGTTTCCTTCTAAGAGTAGGTCTGATTTTGTCCTGTTCCCTATGTTTCGTTTAAATTTCTCGTTTAAACCATACCTCAGTACCTGGAACTTATCACCGTTAAACTTTACATTATGTTATTTTCAGTTGACAAGTCGAATATTTATATCGGCCTGTAGTTTTTCGGCGTCTTCTACAGTGGCAATTTTCTTGCTGATTTTTGTATAATCTACAAAGGATGACACGAAGCTGTGACTAGTATTTTTTTTTATATCAGAGATAAGAATGAGAAATAGCAGTGGTGCAAGGACTGTGCCCTGGGGTACAGAGCTTTTCACTGCACTTGGGCTTGATCTTACTTGATTGACCGTCACTCTCTGCATTCTGTTTGACAGAAAGTTGAAACTCCAACGCCCCACTTTACCCATTATTCCTATTGATCTCATTTTATGAGCTATGACTCCATGGTCACATTTGTCGAATGTCTTTGCAAAACCTGTAAATACAACATCTGCATTTTGCTTTTCCTCTAAGGCTTCTGTGATTCTGTCATAGTGGTTTAGTAACTATGACAGACAGGATCTTCCCGCTCTAAATCCATGTTGTCCTGGGTTGTGAAGTTCATTATTTTCCATAAAACTGGAAATTGAATTCCTAATCACTCTCTCAAAAACTTTTATTATCTGTGAAAGTGCAACTGGTCTATAAGCTTTACTACCTCCCTTGTGCAGAGGAGCTATATCTGCTGATTTAAGTGCTGCTGGTATCTCCCCTGTATCCAGGCTCTCTCTCCATATTACACTGAGCGCTCGCGCTACTGGTACTTTACACTTCTTTATGAATATCGAATTCCATGACTCAGGACCAGGGGCTGAGTGCTTGTTGTCAGTTTATCTTTCAATGTCTTCCGAGTTCATATTAATATATCGGTTATATTATCTGGAGCTTGGATGTCATTCATAAAGAAAAAGAAGCTGTCTGGATCCTCAACTTTCATGTTGGTTATTGGGGTGCTAAACATAGCCTCATACTGGCCTTTTAGAATTTCACTAATTTCTTTGTTGTCTTCTGTGTACGAACCTTCAGTTGTAAGTAATGGACCAAAACCTTTTTTAAAGTTTTTTTTATGCGTATGTGTACAAATATTTAGGATTTTTCTTTATCTCTTGTATAGCTTTCTGTTCCAATTCCATTTCCACAGACTCGTATGATCGCTTCAGCGTCTGTCCTATTTCTTCCATCTCCCTGTTTAGGTATATTTTCTTTTCTTGTGATAGTCGTGTCTGCTTAAGTATTTCCGTGATTTTCTTTCCTTCTCCTGTACAGTCGTCTGCGTTCTCTTTCTAGAGCGGTCTTCTTTCTGACCCTCCTCACAGACACGTGCTTCAAGCAGATCTTGAATGTTGACCAAACCCCACACTAGAAAGTGAAGGGACGACGACGTTTCGGTCCGTCCTGGACCATTCTCAAGTCGAGTGCGTGATAATGGTCCAGTACAGACTCTCACACGTCGTCTTAATGGTCCAGGACGGACCGAAATGTCATTTACCCCCATTTTCTGGTGTGTAGTTTGGTCATTATCGCCCAATGAGTTCCGAGGTAGACCTATCGACGGCAGATATTAATAGCCGGGAGCTATTCAAGAGACATTGAAAGAGCTCTCGGACGCAGGTTCGAATCCACATCACGGCCCTTGTGGATTTGCTATTCAAGAGTCTTCATCATAAGCACTCAAGTAACCATTACAGCAGACCGGTGCTGCTCAATGGACCCCCGTATAAGGACAAGGGCAGCAGACTTACCCCCCGACTTACTAGGACTTACCCCCCGGCAGCAGACTTACTAGGGGAGCCGGTCGGCCGAGCGGACAGCACATTGGACGTGTGATCCTGTGGTCCCCGGGTTCGATCCCGGCCGCCGGAGAGAAACAATGGGCAGAATTTCTTTCACCCTATGCCCCTGTTACCTAGCAGTAAAAAAGGTACCTGGGTGTTAGTCAGCTGTCACGGGCTGCTTCCTGGGGGTGGAGGCCTGGTCGAGGACCGGGCCGCGGGGACACTAAAGCCCCAAAATCATCTCAAGATAACGTCAAGATAACCCCCTTAAGGCCCGTCATGTTGGACCGGAGCCAATCCAATGTTTCCCATTAGTGAGTGACAGCAGGCTTGTTTATGAACTTTTGAAAGGAAAATTACCATGATAAATTCGAAACTTTGCCATAAAAATGCAAATTGTACCATTAAAAGAATAATTCAAAATAGGCTCTCCACTCATCTACTTGGCATGATAAGGCGGAGGGCGGGGCGTAGGCGGGTGGAAAGTGGAAAGAAGGGAAAGGGAAGATGGGTGGATGACAAAGAAAGTGGAGGAAGAAAGTGGAGGAGGACATTGATAGGCAAAGGAGACGAGAGGACATGGAAAAGGAGCAAAAATATTGGAGCGAATGAAATCGAAGATGTGATTTTATAGATGACGAAGGAGGAAGATAATAGGGCAAGCCCCTAGGAGTGCAAATGTGAGAGAGAGAAAGAGCAAAGTTCACAAAGTATATGACGGATATTTTAATTTTGAACAAGTGGCTAAATATGCCCATGAGAATATGTACCAAAAAAGTATTCTGGTGAGATGTTAAAAAGACACATTTAACCTCTGTGAACACCCCCACGCCCTCTGGTCACCCTACATCCCTCAGGATATAGTCTATTAGGTTATATTCTGCCTATCAGGTTATATTCTGCCTATCAGATTATATTCAGCCAATCAGGTTATATTCTACCTATCAGGTTATATTCTGCCTATCAGGTTATATTCTGCCTATCAGATTATATTCAGCCAGTCAGGTTATATTCTACCTATCAGGTTATATTCTGCCTATCAGGTTATATTCTGCCTATCAGATTATATTCAACCAATCAGGTTATATTCTACCTATCAGGATATATTCTGCCTATCGGGATATTTTTTTGAGATATATACAAGAATTGTTACATTCTTGTACAGCCACTAGTACGCGTAGCGTTTCGGGCAGGTCCCTGGAATACGATCCCCGAATACGATATATTCTGCCTATCAGGTTATATTCTGCCTATCAGGTTATATTCTGCCTATCAGGATATATTCTACCTATTAGGTTTATTGTTATTCAGGTGCAACGTTACTCCTACAGTTTCCTCTTGATCTGGCGAGACCTCACTTGGACTAGGCGTCTTGGCTGTGGGGCTACGTAGTCCACATCTTTTCTTTGAAAAAAACCAAACACATTTTTATTATTATTATTATTTTCTACCACAGACGTGGCCAGACATTTACAATGCTAACCAGCATGTGTACAATTTTCTCCTGTCCTTTATGGACAGGGTGAGAGAAGTGTTAAACATATAGTTCAGGGATTTATTGAACTACCACAAAAGGTGATTGCAGTGCCTATAATGCTAATGGAACCTACATACAGAAATGCACATATTTACGTCTGCGCTATATAAACCGTTTTCGATATGTCTTTTTTTACATAATGTCATTAATTGTGAGAAGAATATGAGATATAGTCCCCCCCCCCCCTAGCGTCCCTCATTACTAGTACGTTACTTTCTGTATGTTTTTTGTCCTCTCCCCCCCCCCCTAACGTACAAATTACAAATTACTTTAAAAAGTATTGCCTCATAAATATCTACGTTTTGTATGTACCGGTTGGTTCCCCATGCACTGGCATAAATCCCCATTTATGCCCATTTATGTAACTGAGGCATTAAGTGGCATTCCCCTCTGAGGAATGAGATGCATAAATAGATTTGCATTATTAAAACTTTTCAACTATTAAAGCAAAACTCGCAGGTGGGGAATGGGGGGAAAAATTGATTGATTAAAGTGTGTAAAAGGAGATTTGTAATGATGTGATGTAAAAGATGTGTAAAAGGAGATGTGTAAAAGAGAGTTGTGTAAAAGTAACTGGCTCAACAACAGAGTGGTTTATGAGGTCCGAATAACCTGGCAAGTGCCGTTAATGATGTGAAATACTTTAAAATGTTTGGAAAAATCCAATACCATTGAACAGCGTCAAGGGGAAAAATACAGGATAATTAATGATTAATATATTAATTATATTGATTGATTGATTAATATATTTTATTTATTATTATGACATAGTTCTTGACCTCAGCCCCTCCTCCCCCTCCACACACACTAAACACACACACACACACACACTAAACACACACACACACACACACTAAACACACACACACATACACACACGGTCACACGGTTATATATTCAGTAGTTTCAAAGCGTTATATGACAAAGAGTGCTGGGAAGACGGGACACCACGAGCGTAGCTCTCATCCTGTAACTACACTTAGGTAATTACACTTAGGTAATTACACACACACACACACACACACACACACACCACACACACACACACACACACACACACACACACACACAGACACAGACACACACACACACACACACACACACACACACACACACACACACACACACACCACACACACCACACACACCACACACACACACACACACACACACACACACACACACACACACACACACACACACACACGTACACACACACACACACACACACACACACACACACACACACACACACACACACACACACACACACACACACACACTTCCCCTTGCCTCGTGTATAATGCGGGTGACGACGGCACTCTGTTAAAAGTGCAACATATTTCTGGGCGATCTTGTTCCCGCGTGAGGGGAATTATGGGCGACTTGTGCTGAATTATGTATAATTACGTCCCCCGCTGACCGTGCTGCGAGTGTCAACAAGGGTTAATACATGCACCTCACACACACACACACACACACACACACACACACACACACACACACACACACACACACACACACACACACACACAGCGGGAAAGCCGGGATCCAAGAGTCAATGCTCGATCCTGCAGACACAACTAGGTGAGTACAACTAGGTGAGTATACACACACACACACACACATACACACACACACACACACACACACACACACACACACACACACACACACACACACACACACACACACACACACACACAGTCTAGGAGTTGATATCACACCAAACCTGTCTCCTGAAGCCCACATAAAGAGAATAACGTCTGTGGCATATGCGAGGCTGGCTAACATCAGAACGGTGTTCAGGAACCTGTGTAAGGAATCATTCAGAATCTTGTACACCACATATGTAAGACCAGTCCTGGAGTATGCGGCCCCAGCATGGAGCCCGTACCTTTTCAAGCACAAGACGAAGCTGGAAAAAGTCCAAAGGTATGCTACTAGACTTGTCCCAGAACTAAGAGGCATGAGTTATGAGGAAAGGCTGCGGGAAATGCACCTTACGACACTGGAAGACAGAAGAGTAAGGGGGGACATGATCACAACCTACAAAATCCTCAGGGGAATCGACCGGGTAAACAAGGATGAACTATTCAACACTGGAGGGACGCGAACAAGGGGACACAAGTGGAAGCTGAGTACCCAAATGAGCCACAGAGACATTAGAAAGAACTTTTTCAGTGTCAGGGTAGTTAGTAAATGGAATGCACCAGGAAGTGATGTGGTGGAGGCTGACTCCATACACAGTTTCAAATGTAGATATGATAGAGCCCAGTAGGCTCAGGAATCTGTACATCAGTTGATTGACAGTTGAGAGGCGGGACCAAAGAGCCAGAGCTCAACCCCCGCAAGCACAATTAGGTGAGTACACACACACACACACACACACACACACACACACACACACACACACACACACACACACACACACACACACACACAAGGATGGGAGGACCAAGAATAGTAGTAGCAGTAATATACAACCCTCCACCAAATGACAGGAGACCCAGTCAAGAGTATGAAAACAACAACAAGGCAGTTAACACTATAATTGAGAGGGCAGCCTCTGCTGCCTGTAGAAATAGATCCCACCTGCTCATCATGGGCGACTTCAATCACGGAAAGATTGACTGGGAGAACAAGGAACCGCATGGAGGCGAGGATACGTGGAGAGCCAAACTATTGGAGGTGGTGACAAGCAACTTTTTAACCCAGCATGTCGGAGAACCCACAAGGATGAGAGGCAATGACGAACCAGCGAGACTCGACCTAGTCTTCACTCTGAACGACTCCGACATAAGAGAAATCGGTTTTGAGGACCCAGTAGGAATGAGCGACCACAGTGTACTGGTGTTTGAGTACTTGATTGAAGAAGGGTTATTGAACTCGAGGAGGGATACCGAAACCAAAAGGTTAGCATACCGAAAGGGAAACTATGAGGGGATAAGAAAATTCCTAACAGATATAGCATGGGAAACAGAGCTCAGGGGAAAGACGGCCCAAGATATGATGGATTACATCACGCAGAAGTGCAAGGACGCAGCGAACAAGTTTGTCCCAGTCCAAAAGGAAAATAGAGAAATGAAGATGAGAAACCCATGGTTTAATCAAAGATGTAGGCTAGCTAAGCAGCAAAGTAAAAGGGCATGGAGAAACTATAGGAATAACAGGACACTGGAGAGCAGAGAAAGATAACAGAATGCCAGGAATGAATATGTCAGGATGAGAAGAGAGGCAGAAAGACAATACGAAAATGACATCGCAAGCAAGGCAAAGACTCAGCCTAAATTGTTGCATAGCCACATTAGGAGAAAAACAACAGTAAAGGAACAGGTTATGAGATTAAGGATAGGGGCGGAAGGATTCACTACAAATGACAAGGAAGTGTGTGAGGAATTGAATAAGAAATTCCAGGAGGTCTTCACCTTAGAACAAGGAGAAATTCCAGAGGTAAGTGAGGGAATAGCTAACCAGGAACCACTGGAAGAGTTTGAGATTACCAGTGGGGAAGTAAGGAAGTGTTTACTAGAGTTGGACGTGACAAAGGCTATAGGCCCAGATGGAATCTCCCCTTGGGTTCTAAAGGAAGGAGCAAGAGAACTGAGCCTACCACTCTCCATAGTGTATAACAAATCACTGGCAACAGGGGAACTGCCAGATATTTGGAAAGCAGCTAACGTAGTCCCGATATACAAGAAAGGGGATAGACAGGAGGCACTGAACTACAGGCCAGTGTCCCTAACCTGCATACCATGCAAGCTGATGGAGAAGATTGTGCGAAAAAAAACTAGTGGAGCATCTGGAGCGAAGGAACTTTGTAACACAGCATCAACATGGGTTCAGGGATGGCAGGTCCTGCCTCACAGGGTTACTTGAATTCTACGACCAGGCAACAAAAATAAGGCAAGAAAGAGAAGGGTGGGCAGACTGCATATTTTTGGATTGTCAGAAAGCCTTTGATACAGTGCCACACAAGAGGCTAGTGCGAAAGTTGGAGATGCAGGCTGGTGTGAGAGGGAAGGTACTCCGGTGGATAGAGGAGTACCTAAGCAACAGGAGACAACGAGTCTGTGTGAGGGGTGAGGTCTCAGATTGGCGAGACGTCACAAGTGGAGTCCCGCAGGGGTCAGTCCTTGGACCTATACTGTTTCTGGTATATGTAAATGATCTCCCAGAGGGTATAGATTCGTTCCTCTCAATGTTTGCCGACGATGCAAAAATTATGAGGAGGATTGAAACAGAGGATGATAGTAGGAGGCTACAAGATGACCTGGATAGACTGAGTGAATGGTCCAACAAATGGCTGTTGAAGTTCAACCCGAGTAAATGCAAAGTAATGAAACTAGGCAGTGGAAACAGGAGGCCAGGCACAGGATACAGAATAGGAGATGAAGTACTTAATGAAACAGACAGAGAGAAAGATCTAGGAGTTGATATCACACCAAACCTGTCTCCTGAAGTCCACATAAAGAGAATAACGTCTGCGGCATATGCGAGGCTGGCTAACATCAGAACGGCGTTCAGGAACCTGTGTAAGGAATCATTCAGAATCTTGTACACCACATATGTAAGACCAATCCTGGAGTATGCGGCCCCAGCATGGAGCCCGTACCTTGTCAAGCACAAGACGAAGCTGGAAAAAGTCCAAAGGTATGCTACTAGACTAGTCCCAGAACTAAGAGGCATGAGTTATGAGGAAAGGCTGCGGGAAATGCACCTTACGACACTGGAAGACAGAAGAGTAAGGGGGGACATGATCACAACCTACAAAATCCTCAGGGGAATCGACCGGGTAAACAAGGATGAACTATTCAACACTGGTGGGACGCGAACAAGGGGACACAGGTGGAAGCTGAGTACCCAAATGAGCCACAGAGACGTTAGAAAGAACTTTTTCAGTGTCAGAGTAGTTAGTAAATGGAATGCACTAGGAAGTGATGTGGTGGAGGCTGACTCCATACACAGTTTCAAATGTAGATATGATAGAGCCCAGTAGGCTCAGGAATCTGTACACCAGTTGATTGACGGTTGAGAGGCGGGACCAAAGAGCCAGAGCTCAACCCCCGCAAGCACAATTAGGTGAGTACAATTAGGTGAGTACACACACAAGGAGGTATTATAGCAGAATTCGAGAGCAAACTAGAGTAGCTATATGAAAACAATAGCTGTAGGAGAGGACAAAATATTCCACAAGGATGTTGAGAGAAGCCGCACAGGCCCTCAGTACGCCTCAAACACAAACCTTTAATGATTTACTAGCGAGGAAAGAGAGGGACTTGCCTGACAGCTGGAAGATGGCACATTAAATATATTTAATTAAATAAGTGTCACCGAGAAGAATTTCCTACAAAATTCATTAAAGAATACTTAGGATAAGGTCTGCATCTATGGAGAACTACAGCTGTACAGCTGCTACAGTTGTACAGCTGCTACAGCTGTACAACTGCTACAGCTTTGGTTAGAAGCTGTGCTGGAATATGCAGCACCCGCCTGGAATCCATACCTCGTGAAACCCCAAAAAATATTTAATTGAAAAAAAATATAGAGGTTTACAACATGGTGCCAGAGGTAAGAGGTTTAAGCTACGGGGATAGGTTGATGGAATCAGAACGTTATATTCTTTGAGGAAAGACACAGAGGAGATATGATCAGAGCATACAAGATCCTCAGGTGAAGAGATAAGGTAGATAAGCTCAGCCTCTTTGAGAGAAAACAAGACTCAAGTGGCTCTTAACACGCAAACAAGTCTAAGAAAAGTAAGAAAATGACCGTCAAGAAGAAACACCAGAGATAAACAGCTAAAACTCATTATAACAAAACAAATAAAATCAAACAAGAAAGGAATGGAAATAATATATAGAGAAACCACTGATCCACGATATGGAAGGAATAGGAGGACAGGACAGGAGCTGGGATAGAAGAACACACAGTGAGGGAACGATCACCTCAACCCCTTGGACCATCCGGAATCGAACACCGACTCGCAACAATAATACCAATGAAAACAAAATTAACTAACCCTCCCAACAGCATAACAAGCTCTTAAACAACAATAAAATTACAAGACGCTTAATATAATTCCTTCCAAGACGTGCCGCCGACGCTCGTGTATCCCGCGGTTCATTGGGCGCCACACAATCCCAGGTTGTAAACAAAATTAAGAAGATATAGTGGCAGGAGGAACCATTTAATAATGTCAGAGTCCCCCCCCCCAAAATAATGTCAGAGTCCCCCCCAAAATAATGTCAGAGTCCCCCCCAAAATAATGTCAGAGTCCCCCCCAAAATAATGTCAGAGTCCCCCCAAAAAAACTTTCTCGTAGCGGCCCCCACAAGAGGCTTTCTTGAGCTGGAAATCTCTCTCTTTCCTCTAACATTATTTTCCTCCTCTACAGGATAAATTTACCAGTGGAGGAGATTGCTAGAATTGTTCTTAAATATCTAACTTAAAATACGTTAAAACAGAACAGAATGAACAAAAAACAGACCCCAGAAAAAACAGAAGAAAAAACAGAATTGAAGAGAGTGGCGTCAACGGTGTAGAAAATGTATTAATGTGAAAAATATAAAGTATTGTATATTTTTTTGTATTAAATATATTAAGACTATGTTGTAATTTGTAATTTACTGGGATGGTAATGATTATTGTTATTAACGTGTTATTTAGATTAGTATTGAAATTAGTCCCTGCTGCTGCCACCCCCACCCACTCCACACCCACCGTCTCGGCTGCCATCCCCCACTCCTCACTCACTCTCGTAGCTGCCATCCCCCACTCCACACTCTCTCTCGTAGCTGCCATCCCCCACTCCACACTCTCTCTCGTAGCTGCCATCCCCCACTCCACACTCTCTCTCGTAGCTGCCATCCCCCACTCCACACTCACTCTCGGAGCTGCCATCCCCCACTCCACACTCTCTCTCGAAGCTGCCATCCCCCACTCCACACTCACTCTCGGAGCTGCCATCCCCCACTCCACACTCTCTCGAAGCTGCCATCCCCCACTCCACACTCACTCTCGGAGCTGCCATCCCCCACTCCACACTCACTCTCGGAGCTGCCATCCCGCACTCCTCATCCTCTCTCTCTCTCTCTCTACTGCTATCGATCTTCGCTCCACACCCTCCTCGTTGTCATGTTTACTCCACATACTTCCTGCTGCCATTTCCACTCCGCACCCCCCCCTCCCTCACAGCTGCCTTCCCCCACTAAACTCCCTCCCTCACAGCTGCCTTCCCACTAAACTCCCTCCCTCACAGCTGCCTTCCCACTAAACTCCCTCCCTCACAGCTGCCTTCCCACTAAACTCCCTCCCTCACACCTACCTTCCCCACTAAACTCCCTCCCTCACACCTACCTTCCCCACTAAACTCCCTCCCTCACAGCTTCCTTCCCCCTAAACTCCCTCCCTCACAGCTGCCTTCCCACTAAACTCCCTCCCTCACAGCTGCCTTCCCCACTAAACTCCCTCCCTCACACCTACCTTCCCCACTAAACTCCCTCCCTCACACCTACCTTCCCCACTAAACTCCCTCCCTCACACCTACCTTCCCCACTAAACTCCCTCCCTCACAGCTGCCTTCCCCACTAAACTCCCTCCCTCACACCTGCCTTCCCCACTAAATACATAACTCTCGCTTCCATTTCGACATCACAAGCTTCCTTCTAGAGTTGTTGTCCATCCTCTCCCTCTCAGCTGCCCCTCACAGGGTTACTTCTGAGCTTCCTTCCCGCTGCCCTCTATATTAATAACCCTCTACAATACAGCCTCAGCTGCCGCTGCCTTCCCCACTCCACACCCTCCCTTCCCCCTGCCATCCACCCTGAGCCCTCCAGCGATCCATCGAACCTCTCAAACCCCACAAGACATATTATTATTTCTTGTGGGGTTTCTTGTGGGGTTCTCTCTCATATAATAATTTTTTTTGTTCCTTTTCTACCTTCTCCTCCTCCTTCTCTTTCTCCTCTTCACACGGGGTTGAGTCGGGCCA
>NC_091230.1:12392786-12397786 GCF_040958095.1 Procambarus clarkii | reverse complement strand
TGCTATTAGCGTAACGCTTTGGCATCATAGTGATTATCTTGCATAATCATAATTACCTCGGTACGGCCATTCCCCTTACCCGATAACTCTAACCTAACCTAACCTTACCTTACCCGATAATTCTAACCTAACCTAACCTAACCTAACCTTACCCGATCATTCACGGAGAATCCTTCGCCATTCTTCCTGATTCTTTCCCCTTTGTTGAGCCTCCTCTCAAGTAAGGGGAGAGAGATGGTTCTGCTTGGCGTTCCTTCCATTAATTCGTTTAATTAATTCCATTAATTCATTCCATTATTTCCTTCCGCCTTGTACTCCACTGCCTTGCACATACTTGTGTTGAAGTCCAGTAACCATTTATTAAACCAGCTGTGGGTCTTGCCCCGGTCTTTTTTGTGTCCTTGTTTATACCTGGAGATGGTTCTAAGAGTTATGGTCTCCCAGGCCAGGCTTAACTCGTGAAAGCTTGATCCAACAGACTGTTGCTTGGGGCGCACGCACAGATCCACCACTACCCTTCTTGTTGTTCAAGAGATCTAATTTTGTTCCGGAGGCTGAGAGGGAACTATCAGGGGGAATGCGCCAAGCCATTACGACTTGGAAGGGGTCAGGATAAGGATTTGGGGTGGGACGGGGGAAAGGAATGGTGCCTAACCACTTGAACGGTCGGGGATTGAACGCCGGCCTGCATGAAGTATTTTCTTCCGGAAATATTGGACACCGGCGGACTGGCTTAATGTAGGGTATTAGATAACAGTGCATGCCTAATCGTGCCTGCCGTCAGCGAGCGCTGGCTCTTGGGCCCCAGTTTTTCTGGTTCTGTTCCCCCTGGGAGACTGCTCACAATTTGATGAGATTTTCTCATATTTTGTTTTTGAAGTTATATAGTGTTGTCACCTTCCCCACGTGTACTCACCTAGTTGTGCTTGCGGGGGTCGAGCTTCAGCTCTTTGGTCCCGCCTCTCAACTGTCAGTCAACTGGTGCACAGGTTTCTAAGCCTATTGGGCTCTATCACATCAAACTGTGTATGGTGGTATCACAGAAGGTTAGACAGGGAATGAATCTGTTCAAACCCAAAAGATCGAGGAGTGTGTGTGTGTGTGTGTGTGTGTGTGTGTGTGTGTGTGTGTGTGTGTGTGTGTGTGTGTGTGTGTGTGTGTGTGTGTACTCACCTAATTGTGCTTGCGGGGGTTGAGCTCTGGCTCTTTGGTCCCGCCTCTCAACCGTCAATCAACTGGTGTACAGATTCCTGAGCCTATTGGGCTCTATCATATCTACATTTGAAACTGTGTATGGAGTCAGCCTCCACCACCACATGTGTGTGTGTGTGTGTGTGTGGTGTGTGTGCGTGTATGTGTGTGTGTGTGAGTGTGTACTCACCTATATGTACTCACCTATATGTGCTTGCAGGATCGAGCATTGACTCTTGGATCCCGCCTTTCGAGCATCGGTTGTTTACAGCAATGACTCCTGTCCCATTTCCCTATCATACCTGGTTTTAAAATTATGAATAGTATTTGCTTCCACAACCTGTTCCTGAAGTGCATTCCATTTCCCCACTACTCTCACGCTAAAAGAAAACTTCCTTACATCTCTGTGACTCATCTGAGTTTCAAGCTTCCATCCATGTCCTCTCGTTCTGTTACTATTCCGTGTGAACATTTCGTCTATGTCCACTCTGTCAATTCCTCTGAGTATCTTATACGTTCCTATCATGTCCCCCCTCTCCCTTCTTCTTTCTAGTGTCGTAAGGCACAGTTCCCTCAGGCGCTCTTCATACCCCATCCCTCGTAGCTCTGGGACGAGTCTCGTTGCAAACCTCTGAACCTTTTCCAGTTTCATTATATGCTTCTTCAGATGGGGACTCCATGATGAGGCGGCATACTCTAAGACTGGCCTTACGTAGGCAGTGTAAAGCGCCCTAAATGCCTCCTTACTTAGGTTTCTGAATGATGTTCTAACTTTTGCCAGTGTAGAGTACGCTGCTGTCGTTATCCTATTAATATGTGCCTCAGGAGATAGATTAGGTGTTACGTCCACCCCCAGGTCTCTTTCACGCGTCGTTACAGGTAGGCTGTTCCCCTTCATTGTGTACTGTCCCTTTGGTCTCCTATCTCCTAGTCCCATTTCCATAACTTTACATTTGCTCGTGTTGAATTCTAGTAGCCATTTCTCTGACCATCTCTGCAATCTGTTCAGGTCCTCTTGGAGGATCCTGCAATCCTCATCTGTCACAACTCTTCTCATCAACTTTGCATCATCCGCAAACATCGACATGTAGGACTCTACGCCTGTAAACATGTCGTTAACATATACAAGAAATAGAATTGGTCCCAGCACCGATCCTTGTGGTACACCACTTGTTACTGTTCGCCAGTCCGACTTCTCGCCCCTTACCGTAACTCTTTGGCTCCTTCCTGTTAGGTAGTTCCTTATCCATTCTAGGACCTTTCCCCCCACCCCCGCCTGCCTCTCGAGCTTGAACAGCAGTCTCATGTGCGGTACTGTATCAAAGGCTTTTTGGCAGTCCAGAAATATGCAGTCTGCCCAACCATCTCTGTCCTGTCTTATCCTCGTTATTTTATCATAGAATTCCAGAAGGTTTGTTAGGCACGATTTCCCTGTCCAGAACCCATGTTGATGTTTGTTCACAAACCTAATGTTCTCCAGGTGTGCAACCAGTCGTAGCCTAATTATTCTTTCCAGTATTTTACAGGGGATGCTTGTCAGTGATACAGGTCTGTAGTTAAGTGCCTCCTCCCTATCTCCTTTCTTGAAGATCGGCACGACATTTGCCTTCTTCCAGCAACTGGGCAATTCTCCTGACATAAGTGACTCATTAAAGATCATTGCCAGAGGCACGCTGAGGGCCTGTGCTGCTTCTTTTAGTATCCACGGTGATACTTTGTCTGGTCCAACTGCTTTAGTTGCATCTAGAGTTGTCAACTGTTTCATTACCTCCTCTGCTGTCACCTCTATATCTGATAGTCTTTCATCTAGGGTAACCCCTTCCAACAATGGGAGCTGCTCAGGCTCGGTAGTGAACACTCCATGGAAACTGGCATTCAGTGCCTCGCAGATTTCCTTGTCACTTTCAGTATATGCCCCCTCTGTCTTCCTTAGTCTTGTCACTTGGTCGTTCACCGACATTTTTCTTCTTATATGACTGTGTAGTAACTTAGGTTGTTTTTTCGCTTTGATTGCAATATCGTTCTCATAGTCCCTTTCCGATGTTCGTCTTATGTTAATGTAATCGTTCCTAGCTCTGTTGTATCTGCTTCTGTTGTCCTCTGTTCTTTGTCTTCTGTACTTCCTCCACTCCCGCCTGCTGGCCATTTTTGCTTCCTGACACTGTCTATTAAACCATGGGTTATTATATTCCTTCTTATTTTTTCCCTTTACCGTTGGTATAAATCTCTCTTCGGCCTCCTGGCATTTCTGTATGACTAGGTCCATCATATCTTGGACTGTTTTTCCTCTAATTTCTTCCTCCCACTGCACTTCACCCAGATAGTCCCTTATCCTCATATAGTCCCCTTTCCTGTAGTCAGCTCTCCTTTCCCAGATCTCTTGTCCCATGGTCATAATTTTGAATTCCATCATGTAGTCAAAGACTAGGACACAATGGTCACTGGCCCCTAGAGGTATTTCATGCTCTAAATTCTCGATATCTTCTACGTTCTGGGTGAAAATCAGGTCTAATAGGCTCGGTGCATCTCCTCCTCTTTCCCTTGTGTCTTCCTTCACATGTTGTGTCAGGAAATTCCTGTCTATAACATCTACTAATTTTGCTCCCCACGTTTCATCCCCTCCATGGGGATTCCTTGATTCCCAATTTATCTCTCCATGATTTAGGTCCCCCATGATCAGCAGCTTCGCTCTCATTCTGTGGGCTAGTGTTGCTGCCTTCTGCATTTCATCTATACATGCTTTGTTGTTGTCATCATACTCCTGCCTGGGTCTTCTACTGTTTGGTGGGGGATTGTAGATTACCAAGATCACAATCTTCCTCCCATCTACTGTCAGAGTTCCATGTATGAAGCTTGTGCACTCATTGGTAACTCGATTTCCCAGGTCTTCAAACTTCCATTTCCGCTTTATTAGGAGTGCTACTCCCCCTCCCTGTCTCTGTGTCCTCTCTTTTCGTATCACCTGGTACCCTTCAGGAAAGATTGCATCTGAGATCATGTCATTAATTTTAGTTTCCACAATTGCAACTATGTCAGGATCTGCTTCACTCACTCTTTCTTTTATCTCTTCTGCTTTATTAGATACCCCATCAGCATTGGTGTACCAAACCTTGAGATGTGTGTATGTGTGTGTGTGCGTGTGTGTGTGTGTGTGTGTGTGTGTGTGTGTGTGTGTGCGTGTGTGTGTGCGTGTATGTGTGTGTGTGTGTGTGAGTGTGCGTGTGTGAGGGAGTATAACCCGACAAAGAATACAAAGAATGAGAGAGAATGTGTAGGGAGTATTCAACATGTGTCACATAGCGTAACATTCCTGTACTGAGAAATAAACAAGAATCAAAGAACACGAACGATATTTCTCACCTGGGTTCTAAGAGACTCGAATTCTCGACTCCGAGGCGTGTGAGGAAGAAGATCTACCGACCGAGCTATTGCGATTCGAGCCTCTTCAGAGCCCAAGCGAACATACCTATAGTAAATATCTTTATAAAAGCAATGTGTATCGGCCCAGGACCAATAATGGATATTGAAAATACATCAAAAATACATTACAAAAAAATTATACAACCTATACTCAAGCTTTGCTCACTCAAGCTACAGCCGACGTCGAAGCTTAAGATAGATTTATTCGTCAGCTTTAGCATACTGTGTATTATAAATTAGTATTTTACTAATATATGAATCAGGCATTATTATAGGTTATTGTTGTTATAGATTCAGCTACTCGGAACAAGTTCCAAGTAGCACGGGATATGGTGAGCCCGTAACTTACCTGGCACAGGAGTGGGGATGTGTTATAGGTTAAAATTTTG